>NC_138047.1:14069918-14184215 GCF_964194185.1 Rhinolophus hipposideros | reverse complement strand
TACACGTACATATTCATAACAAATAAGGAAAAAATCCTCATTATAATTACAGCCTTTTTCTGTAACTGGTCATATGGTCATAGTTGGTATTTACAACTGCCTTATTCCACTACCCATTCCATATCCCTTGCCCTCAGCAGATGCCACTGCTCATCTTGGTTCTTTGCCTGGTGGAGTGACCTATCATCATTTCTGAGGGGTCTAGGCCATTAGTAGTCCTGCCTGGATTGGATTGTTGTTTTCCATCGACTTTCATCTTAAGGCATGTAATACTAGGAGACACCTTAAGGGATCTGCTGTATTCCAGATATGCTCTTCCTCACCTCTGTTTTGGAGCAGCAGTCTGATTTCCCCTTGGTGGACGGGATCAATCACCCAGCCAGCACAGTAACTCCTTTCTTTGCCTGCTGATTGAGAGGCATGAGGAGCCCAAAGTGGCCAGGTGGCCGTCTAAATGGAATCACTCTTGTGTCTCCTCAGGGAGGCATTCCTTTGGAACGAAAACCTCTAGGTTAGCAGAGCATAAGGCCAAGGAGACAGCAAGCAAAAATTTAGCTATGGGGTCACTAGAGGTAATAATGAGAGGTGCCACTCCCATTTTCACCTCTTGGTTCCTGGGCCCATGAACTCTGGCTATGGGAGAAGCAGCGCCATATATTGGACACTGATTCAGAACTTATACTGGAAAACCTTGAACTATACTGAAGCCTCCTGGAGAAACTTGTCCCCAGGTCTACGAGGTATTGCCACCTAGCTGGCCCTGTAACTGAGTCTGTAAAGGGCCATTCTATCAAGCCAGCTGCTTTAGGATGGTGGGAACCAAGGTAAGACCAGTGAATTCCATGAGCATGGGCCCAGTGTCACACTTCTTTTGCTGCGGAGTGAGCTCCTTGACCAGGAGCGATGCTGTGTGGTGCATCCTTGCTGTGTCTCTCTCACTTTCAGGATTTCTACCTTAAATTTCTAGCTGTTCAGGTAAGGCTGCAGCTTTCCACTTCTATGGGGATTTGGGAGATTCTTTAGGGAAGAAAGCCACCCACTCACAATACTTATCAATTGGAGATTTTAAGGATTACACTTTAGCTTCTGTCTGCTTTTTCAAAAAGTATTTTCTTCATAACTACAAAGAAAAAAATGGCAATAACCATCAATAATCACTTTATTATATATATAATACATATATAAATATATATATATATAAATATATATATAAATATATATATATATAATCACATATTGATAGGTACATCAATATGTACCTATCAATAATCACTTTAAATGTAAATGGATTAAATGCTCCAATCAAAAGACATAGGGTGGCTGAGTGGATAAGAAAGCAAGACCCTTGTATGTGCTGTATACAAGAGACTCACCTCAGATCAAAAGACACACACAGGCTGAAAGTGAAGGGTTGGAGTAACATATTTCACGCAAATGGAAATGAGAAAAAAGCTGGAGTTGCAATACTTATATCTGACAAAATAGACTTTAAAATGAAGAATATATTAAAAGACAAAGATGGGCACTACATAATAATAAAGGGATCAATCCGACAAAAGGACATAACCCTAGTAGTCATCTATATACACAACATAGGAGCACCTAAATATATAAAACAGGTACTGATGGACATAAAGACAGAGATCAACAGTAACACTATCATAGTAGGGGACTTCAACACACCACTGACAACAAGGGACAGGTTTTCCAGACAGAAAATCAATATGGAAACAATGGCCTTAAATGGCACATTGGACCAGTTGGATTTAATCAATATTTTCAGAGCATTTCACGCCAAAGCTGCAGAATACACGTTCTTCTCAAGTTCTTTTCATGGGACATTTTCCAAGATAGACCACGTTTTAGGCAACAAAAGAAGTCTTGATAAATTTAAGAAAATTGAAATCATACCAAATGTCTTCTCTGACCAGAGTGCTATGAAATGAGAAATCAACTACAGGAAAAAAAACAGGAAGACACACAAATTTATGGAGGCTGAATAACATGTTACTAAATAATAAATGGGTCAACCATGAGATGAAGAAAGAAATCAAAAGATATCTCAAGACAAACAAAAATTAAAACATAATGACCCAAAATCTATGGGATGCAGAGAAAGTCATCCTAAGAGGGAAATTCATAGCACTGCAGGCCTACCTAAAGAAAAAAGAAAAGTCACTAATCAACAGTTTATCTTCACACTTAAGTGATCTGGGAAAAGAACAGCAAAACAAGCCCAAAGGGAGTACAAGGAAGGAGATAATAAAGATCAGAGCAGAAATAAATGAAATAGAAACCAGAAAAATAATACAACAATACAAAAGATCAATGAATCCAAGAGTTAGTTCTTAGAGAAGATAAACAAAATCGACTCATCAAAAAAAAAGAGAGAAACCAAATTAATAAAATCAGAAATGAAAAAGGAGAAGTAATAACAGACACCACAGAACTACAAAAAGTTTTAAGAAATTACTATGAGCAACTATATACCAACAAATTAGACAATCTGGAAGAAATGGACAATTTTCTAAAAGCATACAACCTTCCAAGGCTAACTCAAAAAGAAACGGAAAACCTGAATAGACTGATTACCACTAGGGAAATTGAATCAGTAATCAACAAGCTCCCAACGAACAAAAGCCCTGGACCAGATGGCTTTCCAGGTGAATTTTACAAAGTAGTCAAAAAAGGATTATCACCTATTCTCCTCAAGCTATTCCAAAAAATCCAGAAGGAGGGAAGGCTCCCAAACACTTTTTACAAGGCCACTATCACTCTGATCCCAAAATCAGACAAAGACATTACAAACAAAGAAAACCACAGGCCAATATACCTAATGAACATAAATACTAAAATCCTCAACAAAATATTAGTGAACAGAATTCAGCAATACATTAAAAATACACTATGATCAAGTGGAATTCATTCCTGTTAAGCAAGGGTGGTTCAACATCCGCAAATCAAGTATTGTTATACACCACATTAACAAAATGAAAAATAAAATGAAAAATAAAAATCATATAATCATATCAATAGATGCAGAAAAAGCATTTGATAAAATCCAGCAGCCATTTATGATAAAAACTCTTAAGAAAGTGGGAATAGAGGGACCATATCTCAACATAATAAAGGCCATGTATGATAAACCCACAGCTAACATCATACTCAATGGGGAAAAGCTAAAACCATTCCCCCTAAGATCAGAAACAAGGCAAGGATTGCCACTTTCTCCACTTCTATTCAACATAGTGCTGCAAGTTCTAGCCACAGCAATCAGACAAGAAAAAGCAATAAAAGGCATCTAAATTGGTAAGGAGGAAGTAAAATTGTCATTATATGCAGATGACATGATACTATATAGAGAGAACCCTAAAGACTCCACCAAAAACTATTAGAACTGATAAATGAATTTAGTAAAGTAGCAGGATACAAAATTAATATTCAGAAATCAGTTGCATTTGTATATACCAATAATAAAATGTCAAGAGGAGAAAATAAGAAAACAATCTCATTTGCAATTGCTTCATAGACTATAAAATACCTGGGAATAAATTTAACCAAAGAAGTAAAAGATCTGTACTCATAAAATTATAAGACACTGAAGAGAGCAATTAAAGAAGATACAAATAGATGGAAATACCATGCTCATGGATAGGAAGAATTAATATAGTTAAAATGTTCATACTACCTAAGGCAATATACAGATTCAACACAATTCATATCAAACTACCAAGGACATTTTTCACAGAAATAGAACATACAATCCTAAAATTTATGTGGAACCATAAAAGACCCTGGATAGCCTCTGCAATCTTGAGAAATAAGAACAAAGTGGGAGGTATAATGATACCTGACATCAATTTATACTACAAGGCTACAGTAATCAAAACAGCATGGTACTGGCATAAAAACAGACACATAGATCAATGGAACAGAATAGAGAGCCCAGAAATAAATCCATGCCTATATGGTCATTTAATCTACGACAATGGAAGCAAGAACTTACAGTGGGGTAAAGACAGTCTATTCAATAAATGATACTGGAAAACCTGGACAGACACATGCAAAAAAAATGAAGCTGGACCACCTCCTTACACCATATACAAGAATAAATTCAGAATGGATTAAAAACTTAAATGTAAGATCTGAAACCATAAAACTCCTAGAAGAATATATAGAAAGAAACTTTACAGACATTACCCAGAGTAAGATTTTTACTGATATATCCCCTTGGGCAAGGGAAGTAAGAGAAAAAATAAATATGTGGAATTACATCAAACTAAAAAGTTTTTTCACAGCAAAGGAAACCATCAAGAAAACAAAAAGGAATCCTACTGATTGGGAGAACATATTTGCCAATGATATATCCGATAGGGGGTTAATATCCAAAATTTATAAAAAAAACTCACTCAACTCATCTCCAAAAAACAAGCAACCCAATTAAAAAATGGGCAGAAGACATAAAGAGACATTTTTTAAAGAGGACATACAGATGGCAAACAGACATATGAAAAAATGGTCAACCTCACTAATCTTTAGAGAAATGCAAATAAAAACCACAATGAGATACCACCTCACCCCAGTCAAAATGGTTATTGTCAATAAATCAACAAACAACAAGTGCTGGAAAAGATGTGGAGAAAATGGAACCCTTGTGCACTGTTCGTGGGATTGCAGATTGGTGCAGCCACTATGGAAAACAGTATGGAGATATCTCAAAAAACTGAAAATGGAACTACCTTATGACCCAACAATTCCACTCCTAGGTATCTATCCAGAGAAATCCAAAACTCTAATTTGAAAAAATTTATGCACCCCGATGTTTATTGCAGCACTATACACAATAGCCAAAACATGGAAACAACCGAAATGCCCATCAGTAGATGACTGGATTAAGAAATTGTGGTACATTTATACAATGGAATATTATGCAGCCATAAAGAAGAATGAAATCTTACCATTTGCAACAATATGGATGGACCTAGAGAACATGCTAAGTGAAATAAGTCAGACAGAAAGACAAACACCACATGATCTCACTTATATGTGGAATCTAAAGTAAAGAATAAATGAATGAACTAAGCAGAATCAGTCTCAGAGACATAGAGGAAAAACTGAGGGTTGCTAGATGGAGTGGGGTGGGGATAAGGGGGAAGGTGAGGGGATTAGAAAGCACAGTCAGTAACCACAAGATGGCCACAGGGATATGAAAGTCAATTTGGGAATGTAATCAATAATGTTGTACAGATTTTGTAGGGTATCCGATGGACACTTGTCCCATTAGGGAGACCACCTCAGGGATGATGTAGATGCCTGATCACTGCACTGTACACCTGAAGCTGAAGCTGAACAATAATGAATGTCAACTACAATTTTATATGAATATATAGTTACAAGAAGTGGAGTACAGCATTAGGAATAGAAACAGTGGAAATGTAATGGCTCTGTGTGATGTCAGAGGGGTAGTAGGTGTGGGGAGGGGGGTTATCACTGTGTGAGGGATATAAATGATAAATGTCTATTACATTGTTTTGTACACCTGAAACTAATAAAAAACAAATATTTTCTTCAGATCTTAAAATTGTTGGTGGTGGAAGGTTGTATGAGCACCTTCACTTGAATACCATTACTGAAAGTTCCAGTAATTATTTTTATCTATATTTATTTAGATATTTATTTATATCTATTTAGATATTTATTTATATCTATTTATTTATTTTACCTATAAAACACTTTGGAGTAGGGGGAATGAGAAAAGATGGGGCAAATGGTTAGGGAGAGTGATGTTATGGTAATAAATAGACCTGTTTCCTTGAGCCTCTGTCCCAAAACAATTAATTACATTATGTTCTGACTGACCTTAGTCCCTCTTATAGTAAATATTGGAAAGTATACTTTTTTTTTTGGTACAACTTTCTAAAGTTGTGTTTGCTTTTATTATTAGGAATTGAATGACCTGCATATAGAAGTGCTTTCAGTGGTAGCCAACTGCCTTGAAGATATGGATACGGTGGTGCTGATTCAGCAGACAGGAGGTCTTAAGAAGCTCCTAACATTTGCAGAAAACTCTACAATTCCTGATATTCAGAAGAATGCAGCAAAAGCAATTACTATAGCAGCTTATAATCGTATGTCTCATTTTATATTAACTATACATCCATATTCTCTGTTGTATTTTTTATTTTGATTAGTAGTACTAACAGACACTAGAGTATTTGTCTGCTTTTTAAATGACCACTTGAGAATAGTGCTATACATACTATTTAAGGCCAAAATTAACCTCAATGACAGCGAGTTCAAGTAGGGATTGCTTTGTTAAGGATATAATAAACTCAATATGATTTAATTGTAACCCTATCTTTTTTAAACAATTCAATCCTAAATTAAGTTTTAAGCTTTTATTTCTCTTAATTTTGGATTTATGCAGAATGTATGCAATGCTTGTGATCCATAAAACAGTGTTTCAATAAATCCATTTGGAATGATATCTATATAGTAATTTCAAGTTTGAGCTGGAGTCAGCGTCATGTTATAGAGTGAAAAATAGTACGCTCATACTATATACATAATACAATTTTCATCTCAGTGGCAAGCTATGCTGACATAAATCTGTAAAATATGAGAGATTAATTATATCACAAGCACCAAAGATGAAATTATGGTTTTAATTTATGTATATTTGGAGTATTTTACTTAGCAAATGATGTGACTTTATTTTCCCCCATCCACATCACTCCTCACATAAATGATGACAACTTTGACTAGTTTAAGTGATTTATACTCTAAACATACGTACTCATATTTGTATATATGTCTATGTGTATGTTATAAGAAACATTTCCTTTTCAACCCATATGGGATTTCTCAAGGCAAAGTTTCAATATACGAAGCCAAATTTCATTGTTCAGTACATGGTAGATATAGAGTGGTCTTGTGAGTTATATTACATGTGCCAAATCTAAAGACAGGCTGTAAAATTAAGGTTCTTAATATTGGCAAAAGTTGGTTGATTCAGCGTTCTGTGGAACTAGAGCATATCATATCTGGTCAGTTCTTTTTTCATCTATCCCAGGCCGTCTTTGCTATTTGAGACCCAAGGAGACAGAGCAGTGGGAAGATAGGGACATTCTCACATCTAAGATTTTTGCATAATCTTTTCGGATTAATGAAGTTTAGCCATTGGAAGATTGTTCCAGCCCCTTGTAAGTCTCATGAGTGTACCACCCATCATATGATGCAGTAGTGGAAATAGCACTGCAGGGAGAGTTCCTGGCATTCTAGTTCTACCTCTAGTCCCATTACTGGCACTTCACTGACCTAAGTATGTGACTATAAATAAGTGAACTATAGAGTCTCTGGATCTATTTATTAATGATTTATTGAACCACCCACTTGGTGTCAATAAACCAAGAACAGGCAAGTAAACAGGCAATCACAATGCAGTGTTAAATGTGCTTGATGATGGAAAAACAGGGTCACCCAGGAGGGTCACCTAATGCAGACTTGGATCAGATAAGTCCTCCTGAAACAGGAAGGACCTAGCTAGGCTAGGACCCCGAGGAAATAATAGAAATTGGCTGGTCAAAGACAGTCCTAGTGGGATGGGGGAGTATCAGCAGTGCTCTAAGGGAAAGGAACAGTGTTGATACAGGCCAGGGAGGGAGAGAGCATGGTGAGTTCCAGAACTGAAGGTTTTCAGAATGCTTACTGAGTAGAATGCAGCAGAAAACTGAGAGTTAAGTGTGTAGAAGTAATGAGGAGCCAAATGTTAATGGGCGTTCTAAGCCAAGTTAAGGATTTTGAATTTTACTTTGATGGTGACTAAGAGCCTTGAGTTGACGTATAGAGGGGAGGGTACATTACACATTTTCACTTTTTAAAGAAAACTCTTTCTTTCTGCAAAATGGAGAAGAGATTGGAAGTATGCAGGACCAGACAGAAGGGGGTTGCTGGGGTGTTCTAGATGACAGGTGAAGGGGTCTTGAAACAGAGATGTGGTGGTTGGGATGGACTCAGGGGCATTTACAAGGAGAACCACCAGCACAGTGCTTGCATGTTGGAAGGGTCCATAATTGTGGAATGACTACGTGGGTTGGGGGAGGAAGAGGTGATGTCAAGGATGAGGCCAGCTTTCCGGCTTGGACAGCTGGAAGTAGAATGATGCCACTTACAGAAATGGGGAACTCAAGAAGAGGAGCAGGTTTTGACTGAAGGAAATGAAATGAGTTTTATTTTTTAAATGGTGGTAAAATGCGCATTATAGAAAATTTACCATCTTAACCATTTAAGTAACCAATAAGTGAATCCACTTAACCATTAAGTAAATTCACATTGTTGTGCTCTCATCGCCACCATTCATCCACAGAACCCTTCATCTCGCGAAAGTGACATTCTGTACCCATTAAGCACTAAGTCCCCAGTCCACCCTCCCTGCAGTCCCTGGCAACCACCATTCTTTCTGCATCTCTGATTCTGACTATTCTAGATACTTTTGTAAGGGGAATTACATAATAATTGTCCTTTTGTGACTGGCTTATTTCACTTAGCATGATGTCAGGTTTATCCATGTTGTGTCAGAATTTCCTTCCTTTTTAAGACTGAATAATATTCTATTGAATATATAGACCACATTTTGTTGATCCATTCATCCACTGATGGACATCTGGCTTGCTTCCACCTTCAGGCTATGTGAATAATGCTGCTCTGAATAAGGATGTACAAATATCTCTTTAAGTCCCTGCTTTCAACTCTTTGGGGTATATACCCAGAAGCGGAATTGCTGGATCATATGGCAATTCTCTGTTTAATCTTTTGAGGAATCGCCATAATGTTTTCCAAAGTGGCTACACCATGTTATATTCCTATCAGCAGTGCACATGGGTTCCAATTTCTCCTCTTCTCACCAACACTTGCTATTTTTCAGTTTTTACATCCTCATGGGTGTGAGGTGTTATCTCACTGTGTTTTGGTTTGCATTTCCCGAATGATTAGTGATGTTAAACATCTTCTTATGTGCTTAGTGGCCAGCTGTATGTCTTCTTTGGAGAAATGTCTATTCAAATCCTTTGCCCAGTTTTTAACAAGATTGTTTATTTTTTGTTGTTGTTGAATTGAGTTCTTCATATATTTCGGATACTAACTCCTTATCAGATAATGATCTGCAAATAGTTTCTGCCATTCTGTGGGTTGCCCTTTCACTCTATTGTGTCCTTTGATGCATAGTTTTTAATATTGATGTGTCTGATTTACCCATGTTTTTTCTTTTTTGCCTGTGCTTTGGGTACCAAATCCAATAAATCATTACTGACATTAAATCCAATGTCATGAAGCTTTTCCCCTGTTTTCTTCACATAGTGTTACCGTTTGGAAGAAACTGTACATTTAGGTCTTACATTTAGGTCTTTGATCTATTTTGAATTGTTTTTGTATATGGTGTAAGTATCTAACTTCATTCTTTTGCATGTAAATACCCAGTGTTCCCAGCACCATTTGTTGAAATCCATCCTTTATTTGTAACACAAAGAATTTTGACAAGATAGTATCTAAGTCCCATCTGGCACTTAATGTTTTATGAATCTACTTCCATACAGTTCTAAAATGAGTACATTCCAGTTCCAATTTGTATTTCCTCGCCCTTTATTTTAGAATCTAATAACTAAATCTGTATTTATTTAATCTACACCCTTTGTGATTTTTTTCACATTCCCTCAACCATCAGTTTTTCTGACTGAAGAATCCTTATCTTATTTAGTCTCTCCCCATAAATCATGTCCTCAGGCTATCCTGTAATCGTTCTCTTACTTTTCTGGACTTTCTGTTGTTCATGATACCCTCCTTGAAATGTGGTGATAAGTATGAACAGCATTTTAAAAACATGCACCATCATTTTATGAGTTATTTTCATATTCAGTCTTATGAATCTAGTGTTTTAGTCAGCCTTTTGACCATATCAGTACATTGGGCTAATCCTTTGAAGAGACCTCTAGTGAACCCCAGATCCCATTTCTCAGTCAGGACCAGAGCTAAAGTTCTTTCATTTTAAATACTAATATTTTTTATTTATAGTTTAAAAATGCAAAATTTGCTTCAAGGATAATATTGCATTTTCACTGATCAATGTGTACAGTGTTCTATGAAGTCTTGAAAAGGTATACTCTTTGCTTACTACTTAACAAATATTTATAGTATTTATGCTGCATGTAGGCAGTATTCTACAAGATAGGGATAAACAATGAATGAGATAAATAAATAAATATTTGTTGAATAGGCAAAATATGTATTTCCTATGGAGTGCAGAATTATGGAAGTTTGCTATTTATCTTTTAGCTCAACTTTATAAATTATATTGTACAGTTCTTTTTCTCTTTATTTTTAATTTATTTTGATCTGTCACAGATGAAGAGTGGTATGTTGTTTTCCACTATGTTATTTGTTTATTTTCCCTTGTAATTTTATTTTAACTAATTCTGATTTATTTAACACTGTTTTATCTCCACTACATGTTTTTTTTTAAAACTTCACTTACTGCTTATCAACTTTAAATTCTAATTTAATATTAAGATTGCCATGTGTTACCAAACATGGTCTTGGCAGAAAACAGCTCTGTAAACTCCAGATGGTTAATTAAAGAGATAAATGAAGAAATTACTTTCAGAAGTACAGTTAGGGTTAAGGGAACAAACAAAGGATGGTGAGGTCCCTACAAATTAGCAAAATTGAGAAATCTTCACTACCACTAGATCCAAACACAGGGTGATGAAACATTGTTAGATTTATTTTTACAACTATTTTATTTGGCCTTATTTATGACATCATGTTTTATGCTTCCTATTTTTTCTATGCTATCTCCTTTGTTTTATTTCTTTCTCTTTTTCTTTCTTTCTTGTTTGTTACATAGATTATTAAAAAATAAATGGTTATTTTAAAGAGAAAGTTATGATATTTTACTTCCATAATTCTTCCCCTTCCTGATGTTTATAAGTTTCATAGGGGGCTATAGATTTTCCTCCCTAAAATCTATATAAACCTCTTTTTCAAGAATTACTTTGCCATTACATTCAATTTCATCCACATGTACCATTTAGAGTTATTTACATATCAGATCTGTTTCAGTGTACATTATAAATTTGTCACAATAAAACATACCCATTCTTAAGATTTCATTTTGAATCATCTCTCAATTAATCAGAGTATATTTATTCAGGAATAGTCAAGAGTAGTGTACTTTTCCAAGAGGACCTGTGAATGTTTGTTGCCATCATACTTATATGACCGTTCAGTTGGGTTTAGAATTCTTGCGTTGTAACATTATGTCAAATTTCTGTGAACCTTGCTTTTGTGGAGTCTGAATTTGATTTCCATTCTTTTGTATATAAGATGCTTTCTTTTTGTATTTGGGTAGAATCCTTTATCCTATGGTTCAAAAATTTTGCGAAAATGTGTCTGAGACTCTCCCTGTCTGCTTATAAAGCCTTTTGATCTCCAGAATCATGTTTTATTTTTCCTAAGGAAACAATTTTTTCTATTATACTTTTTATTATTGTTTTTGTTCAATTTAATATTTTGCCCCAGGATTATTTATCATCTTTAGACCATTTCTGTTCTCTTTCTTCCACACCTATCACACACTCTTTCATAATTTTGGTTTTTAATGTTTTATTCACCATGGAATGAGGAGTGCTCTGCCTAGGCCTGGTTTTGATAGACAAGGCTTATGTGGTACCTTTTGCCTATTTCCCCATCAATTGAGAAAGCAATGGAATCCTTTAGCCCAGTTTTGGATGATGATAAGGCTTCTCTCTAATGTGGCATTGCAGAACTAACATGCTATTTCCTCCTGGTCCCACTGGTTATATAAGAGGAAGTTGATAAAAGTTTGGCGCATTCTGAGGAGCCTATAATTGTTCATTGACCATATGTAGTTTATGGAAATTTGTTTCTTCCTCTTTTGTCCCTGCTCAGGGCCTTTTTTTTCTCCTTTTCTTCTTCATCAACCTCTTTGAAAAACTAATCAATTTTAAATAACTCCACATCTTCATCTTGTCTCCATCAGCCTCCTGCATGTGACTTCTGCTTCCACCATTCCACAAAAACAGTCCTTGTAGAATTTGACCTTGACCTCCCAACTCCCAAACCCTACAGATACATCTTCAGTCTTTTCCTTACTTGATCTCTTTGTGGCATTCCACACTGTGGATGTCCCCCTCCTCCGGAAAACTCTTTGATCACCATAACACCCATCTTCCCTGATGCTGCTCCTAATCATCAGACCCACCTTTTGACTTTACCTCTCATCCACCTATTATGTCAGTATTAAACTTGCCTTCCCTATCTTCTGTCTTGTCTCCCTGAGAATCTCACTTGTGACTGACGTTTCAGCCGACTTCTTCTTTGCTTATGAATCCCAAATCTGTATCTAATTATGACCTGTCTTCTGACTTCTTGCCTATATTTCTGATGAATTCCAAGAACATCCAACTATATTACCCGAACTCAACTTTTGAGGTGTCTTTAATTTCTTTGAAAATATGATGAAAAAGTTTTCCCCTCTCCCCCCACCAAAGGCAGATATGCACAACATTCAGCATATAATTTCAGGGAGTTTGTAGACTGCTGGAACCCATCTATGCCTTCAGGATCCATGAACTCCAAGTCCCTAACTGTTGGACTAGAATAATTAGAATAAACAGGATCAAGTCTAGATGCCTTAGCTTGGAATCAGAGATTCTTCCATACTATCATATGGCCATTGGTTATCAGTTTGTTCTTGCTCAGATCCATTGCGCTGTGGAGCATATAACTTATGTTAGACCACAATTTTTATACATATTTGCTCTTTTTAGGCCTTTAGTCTGGATTCTGATTTTAGAAATCCTATTTTGACCTATTGGTATCCACGTTCTTCAAATGGCTAGGCTCAAAGGGAAAATCAAATTTTCTAATTCTGTTGCTTTTTTAGGTTTCTATAAGATAACTGGTTTTTCCATCTTCCTGTAAGACATTTTAAAATGTACTTTCTCATGCTTTAACTTAGTATAGCCTATTCTGCTTTAAATATACTGCTAGTTTCCTTAAAGCATAGCCTTCATCTATCCTTGGTATTGCAGGTTAAAGCAAAAAGCTGTGCGTGAACTCAGGTAGTCTGACCTGCTACTTTAGAATATCAAGAAAACACAGGACAAAAGCTAATTTCCATTGCTTAGCAGAACCACCATTTTCCAGATGGGATGAGATTTACATCTACCCTAACGTCGTTTGACCAGCTGCCCAAGTGTATGATAGTAGCAATCCTTCACTGTTGTCTTGCAGGTATCATCTGTTCCTGTAAAAGCTTATATTTTATAACTCAGCTTGCTCAACTGGAAACTTTTCTCTATCCTTTCTATAATAGTCTACCTTCGTTCCTAAACTGTGTCCACTTTTGGTGACTGTACAAACACTAGGAAAGTGTGTTAAATGAATCTGTAAGTCTAAGGGGTGAAGAGATGGTTTCATTTTCTTATAGCCTAGGAGATACCTGGTCTGAAAGCTTAAGCCTTGGAGCCTCGAGAGAGATAAATGATTCCACAAAGATTCAAGCTTTTTCTCTGTCCACATATCCCAATAAATCCTCAAGCATGAACCCTCTCTTGATTGGAAGGACAGAGCTTTGAAAACATGTCTCTATTCCAAACTTCTCCAGAAGCAGAATCCCCCTAAGGACTTGGAACTGCCTTAGCCATGCGTTTTGGGAAGAGCTGCACACTCTGCCCAGAGCACAATACTAACTCAGAACCAATATCCTGTTTCCTAGGGCCAGTACTACAGGATAGATAGGCATCTTCCTCATTTACCTGATTATTCTCTTCTATTTTTGTGAATTTATTTACCTCTTAACGCTGTTTACCTGGCCACATCCACAATAGCTCAACTTCTCCCTCCCACTCAATTCTAGATTGGGCCTCCGTCTCAATTCTAGATTGGGCCTTCTTTTCAGGTCCTATCTGTATTTCTTGTCTACCCTTTTTTATGTTAACTGTTACCTGCCTTGACCTCTCTCTGCCAGACCCAGCCAGATCTGGCATGCCTTATTTTGTTTTAGACATGCCTTATTTGATATTAGTAACAATGGTAAATTCTAAAAATTCATCAGGTTTAACAAAGTTATCTCCTAATATTTCTGTGCTGAAAGTAAATAATCATGAAGAAGTTTTAAAATAATGGAAATAATTAGAAAACTCCATTCATAACTAGGTTTTAAAAAATGTTGCTCCTTATACTGTTGTTAAGAACAATATAATCATCGATATTCATTTATAACATTTTTTCTTTACTTTCCATAATCATCAAAGATTTTTGTGGCAATAACTATATACTTTTATAGTGCCAGGTGGGTACGAGACTAATCTGGGGGAATCACTGCATAAATTATCGAAATGTCTAACCACTATGCTGTACACCTAAAACTAATATGAAATAATATTGAATGTAAACTGTAACTAAAAAAATAAATAACTTAAACATTTTTTTTGTAGGCTAGGTTATGCAATGCCATTGACATTGTATGTCAAAAATATAGCTGAAACACACAAACACATAATACATTCTTTAGGTTTGGTGGTTGAATAGTTTTAACATGCATCACCACCATGGAACACCCAAATCAGTATGCCTTTGACCTAGCACCAGAAGGAGGAAGGTGTTAATTACCACGTTGCCACAAGGTTTATGAACTGACATTAACATCTCAGCAGGAGCAGAGGTGGCACAATAGCAATTTCTGAGAAGAGGTGAAGAAAAGAATCATTATATACAGATTTATTTTCAGTTACAAAACCTCGTGCTTTTTATTTTAGTGATACTGAACAAATGCTACTTTTAAATGACATTCCTCTATTAGTAGCAGAATTACACTGCCATGTTTATTATCTGCATAATTAAAACATAAATACTTCTTGGTGTAGCAATTCAATGAGGTACTTGGTTAATATGGTAATTCATCTTTTAAATCTATCATAGCCACACTGCCATCAGCATTTTTGAGGTTTGGTGAACACAGCTGGATTTCGAGAATACTATCAGCAGGGTTGAGAAACTAATTGCCCACAGTATTTAAATTACTTTAAAAATCTTTGCAATAATTGCATATACACTGTTTTTTGAATGCAACAATTATATACTCAAAAGTTAGTCTTTTCAAATTAATTCTTTTGGTTGATTTTCCTGATAGAACCTGTGCTTAGAATATTCTGTTTAGTAAAATTGATTTAGAGCCATTTGGGAAGGGTTAATTATAAATCTAAGCATTTTAGGTCAAATACTGTAGAAAAGTTTCAGATCTTGTTTATTCAGAGAAAACTAATCAGGCCTACATATATTTTAAAACATCTTAGAAACCATGTACTTTACTTCAGATTTAAATATTAATCAAATCTTTTTTAATGAAACCGTTATGGCCTGCTTGATTTCTAATTTTTAATGAAAGGAGCAAGGGATTAAAATGATAGGATTACAGGACATGGTTCATGATTGGTTTAAGATGAATGAACAAAACTGTTAGTAATTTAGCTTGTGCCAGATAAGGCAAGATCGTTCAGCATACATCTAGGTATCAGATGAACAAAGGCTTAAAAGTACTTGCAAATATGGTGGCATCTGAATGTGATACTGCTTCTGTGAAAGGGATGACTTAAAAAATTATGGTTGAAAGAAGACAGAAATATCTTAACTTTAAAATGCTAACCTAGTTGAGATAATTTCTGAAAAAATGTCTGGAAAAAACACACAAGTTAATTAAAATATGTATAAGTAATGAATTAGTTCCACATGTAGATGTTGTAATCTAAATTAGTATTAACATTCTTTTGCAGATTTTTATTTTAACAGAATATTGTTCTCTTATATATCAACATCCTAATAGCACATATCACACATTCTATTTTAATCATGTAAATTGACTTTATAAAGGTTAATTAATGGAGAATCAAAACAATGACAAAATTATGAAGGAACTGTAAATAAATTAGCAAGGAATTATTTGTAAGCTGTTTCTTTTCAAAGTAGTCAGTGTTACTTCTTATGGCAGTAAAACTGAGTTTGGTTTAACATATATTTTCTAGTACATGCTTTTTAATGAATAGTAACTTATTTAGAATTAACGCTAGAACACAAAACAAAAATATTAGGTTTTCATGTTCTAATTTAGTTTAATGCAATATTTGCTTTAGTATAGTAATGAGATTGTCATTTATTTTTTTAAAACTCAAACGAAATCAAGAGAAGAACATTCGGGAACAAAAAGAACATTAAAAATACTTTGGTTTTTAATTTAGTGTTTTATAATGTGGTGAATATCATGGTATGCACTTTGAGTCATAACTATTTGTTGTCAAATAAACAAAACTATGCTAATATATGTTTAGATTAAGTTTCTGGTAACTTAGCAATTAAATCACTATATTAATTTTTGCTGTATTGCAACTTAAATAAAAGATGATTATGATTTTTTATATGAAATTATAAATTCCTTAAGACTTGGAATTTATTATTTTATTTATTATTTGTTAATTTTATTATTATTTATATTATTATTTATTATTATTATTTAAGACTTGGGATCACACTTTATTGCTCATTTTTCCTTTTTCCTCTTCTCTTGAGCATCCAGCTCACCAGTACATCGTAGGCATTTTTCAAATATTGCGTTTATATTTAGAATAAACATCAAATAAATAGGTTTTTATCCTTAGCAAGACGATAAGGATGTGTGAACACAGCACCATGCCAGAAACACGACTGGTGTTAAATAGTTCTTGCTAAATCTGAAACTTGCCATAGCATTGGTATCATATAAGGGAACAGGAAAAAAGGCACTAACCATGATTCATTGTGCAGAATCCCTGTGCTCTAAAGGTTAAATAGGAGTAGACTTCGTTTGGTTTAGACTCTTTGTGATTAAAGCTAGCAAATAGTTTGAATTCCTGTCATATTTGGGATGGGGAAGTAGTACTATTTTCACTGTTTTTGCAGAAAAATTCTGATTTTTTTCCCCCTTTTGGTTTATGATAAGCTGAAAACAGAAAACTTTTTCACGAGCAAGAAGTTGAAAAGTGCCTTGTAGCCCTTCTGAGTTCTGAAAGCGATGGAACGAAAATTGCTGCTTCCCAAGCTATTTCAGCAATGTGTGAGAATTCAGGCAGCAAAGAATTTTTCAATCATCAGGGTAAGCACACTGGAAGGAACCATTTTGTACATTTTAGGTGACCATATTCTAGTTTACGTGGATGTTGGGAAAGTCACATTTTACATTTCTTTTGCTGCAGGGATTCCACAGTTAATTCAGTTGCTAAAAAGTGACAATGAAGAGGTAAGGGAAGCTGCCGCCCTGGCCCTGGCCAATCTGACCACTTGCAATCCTGCAAATGCCAAGTAAGTACAAAAAGATTCTGCCTTGGGTGGGTGATCAGAGTCCAAGAAGTGCTCATTTTAATACTTTGGCTTTCCAGGCAGTTTACCGACTCTTTCCAATGGTCCATCTTGGGATAAAACCTTTATGAAAACCTCAGGAACCCTTATGAAAATAAGTCATCAGGGAGGCCTGTTTTGCAAAGGTCCGGTCATATGCTGCATAACGACGTTTTGGTCAACGACCAAGCCTGTGGATAATGGCAGTCCCAGGAGATTATAATGGAGCTGAAAAATTGCTATTGCCTAGTGACGCTGTAACCATCATCAAGTCATAGGGCAACACGTTACTCATGTGTTTGTGGTGACGCTGGGGTAAACAATCCTGCTGTGCTGATTAAAAGCACTGTATACCATAGTTTTACTGTACCTTTTCTGTGTTTAGATAGGTTTAGGTACACAAATACCATTTAGATACACAAATATTTATAGTATTCAGTACAGTAATATGCTGTACAAGCTTGTAGCTTAGGAGCATAAGCCATACCATACAGCCTAGGTATGAGGTAAGCCAGACCATCCAGGTTCGTGTAAGAGCACTCTAGAGTGTTCACACAATGACAAAACCGCCAAAGGACACATTTCCAAGAATGTATCTCCATCATTAAGTGACACATGACTATTATAAAATCTTGACTGTTTCTGGTCTAGTTTGGAAAATGTGCAGGCAACTTGATTTAGGTCACAGGCTAACTCTTGTGGAAGGTTCTAGTACAAATAAAACTGGATAATGCTGTCTTAAAGACAACATTGTATAAATTTGATAAATCTAGAAAAAAACTTAAAAGATCCATTTTAAAATGGCATAAACATTAGATAAATCTAGAAACATTTAAAAAGTCAATTTAAGACAACATTATGGTAAATACTACAAAGAAAGGTTGGAAAGGAGCGTCCTCTGTATTCTAAGCACTATGGTATGTGATTTATATTCATTGAAAAATTTAATTATCAAGATAATCTATCAACTATTGAGGAAACTGAGGCTCTGCAAAGTTACCTAATGTTCCTGGGTATAAATATTTATTATAATAGCTGAGCTAGAAATTAAACCCAGGTCTGCTGGACTTCAAAGTTTATATTCTTTTCTCTACAGAAGTTAAGACTGCCTTATAAAACAGTAAGAATTTCTTGACGGTAACTTTTATAAACAAAATAATTATATATTCTCCCTGTATCTCATCTTGTACATGTGCTAGGGTTCTCTAGAGAAATGGAACCAATAGGAAATAGAAAGATAGATGATAGACAGAGAGAGAGAGAGAGAGAGAGAGAGAGAGAGAGAGAGAGAGAGAGAGAGAGAGAGAGAGAGTTTTATATATAGGAATTGGCTTACACAATTATAGAGGCTGAAAAGTCCCATGACCTGCTGTTTGCACTCTGGAGATTCAGGAAGGTGGTGGTGTAATTCAGTCCAAGTCTAAAGTCCTGAGAACCAGGGATTTGATATCTGAAGACAGGAGAAGATGGTTGTCCCAACTCAAGCAGAAGAGCAAATTCATCCTTCCTCCTCCTTTTTTTGGTGCCATTCAGGCCCTCAATGATTAGATGATGACCACCTACATTGGTGGCAGGGGTGGGGGGAGTGGGGCGATAGAAGGGGTATATTTACTCAGTCTGCTGATTCAAATACTAATCTCTTCCTGAAACTCCCTCACATACACACTAAAAAATAATGTTTACCAGCTATCTGGGCATCCCTTAGCTCAGTCACGTTGACACATGAAATTAACCATCACAATACGTTACTAACTTGCGTATATTATTGTTTTGTAGTATTGTGGCTAAAATTACCTTTTTCTAACTTGAAATAAATCCTCCACCACTGCCATCATATACTTAACCTATTTCTTACCTTTTCTTTCCCTTTCTTTACTCCCACACAAATATTTTAATGCAATGATGAAAAATCTAACAATGCCCGATAAAAACATAGCCAAAATATATAAACATCAAAACAAAATTGTGTTCCTCTAATAGCTACAGTCTTTACACAGTAATTTCCTAAATTCAGAGTCATCATCATCTGTATGAAAGCACACAAATTTCTAGAATATTGAGTCATAATATGTAGCAATTTGAAAATAGCATATTGAGAGGTTTTTTCCCAGTATAATCATGCCAGTGCAAAAATCTTATCAGTGGCACTAAAATACTTCCATCTCCAGTGCATTTAGATTTATATATTATCGAGAATACTTTAATAGGCCTCCAGAGTGTATAGATGTCTTGATTTGATGTGAGAATGTCTGGCTTTTACTGTTTCACAGTTTTGTATAAAATCATAGAAAATTAGGATGGTAAGTAGTTCTAAAAGAGGCTGCCAACAGACTTTCTCTTTCAATTACCTATTTCACAGATTTTGTCATCTGATTGTACAGTTCCATTTTATCAACATAGAAAAGTCAATTAGGACAAAATGGTGCTTGATATCTATGATATCAACATTATTTTTGTAATTTGATTTAATTTTTAAATTAAAAAAATTTTAATTGCTGTTATTTCTTTAACCTATTACATACTGTCTATTCTGAGTTTTGTTTTGTTTTTTTCCAACTTGTGTTTGATAAGGGATATGAGACATGAATGAAAGTGGTTTTATGGATATTCTTTGAGGCCTACATAGTTTTACTTTGGACTTTCTAAAAGTAAATGTTTTTGAGGAGGAAATGGAGTCAGAGTTGACATGTTTGTGCCAAATGCTGAAGACTGGAGCTGAAAAAAGATTTTATAGTCAATGAAAAGGAATGAAAACAAATAAGCCATGTTCAATGATCCTTCCAACAAGCTTCCTAGAGTATTTAATTAACACAGAGGAGACAACAAAGATGACTGGTTCCTTTGATAAAAAAATGTTTTCTACTTAGATCGTCTTTAAAACATTATTAGCTTAAACTCAGCATTAGTGAGTGTTGCCAGCAGTCCATTCCACTGCGTTTCCTAGCAAAGTGCTATAGGACTAAGGTCCAGTCATGGTTCTGCAGCCGGAGTGGCCGGACTTGGGGGTTAGAAACAATGAGAAAGTTGTTTTTCCACTACACCTAAATAAGAGAAGGAGGAAAATACGCAGAGCTCATGTCTTTCAGGTGCATTGGGTAACCATTTAGATACCTGATAATTTGCTAGCCTAATTTTGTTAAATGCACTTAAGAACTGAGAATTCTAATTTTGTTTGTTAAAATCTAACCCCTTCTCCAGTAAGTGTAGTATACATCTGACATCATACAATTATTAACAATATTATTGACTGTATTCCCTATGTTTTACTTTTATATCCCTGTGACTGTTTTTATATCTGAAAGGCGTACATCTTAATCCCTTCCCCTTTTTCATTCATCTCCCCAAACTCCTTCCCATCTGGCTACCATCAATTTGTTCTCTGTATCTATGAGTTTGTTTCTGTTTTGGGATATTCACTTCATAAGTTATAAAATGTCTAATCACTACGTTGTACACCTGAAACTAATATAATATTATATGTCAACTGTAATTGAAAATTTTGTTAAATTAAAAAAAATAATAATAAAGACAGAAGATAAATTTTTTAAAAAAGTAACCCCTTCTCCTACACTCATATCTTATGCCTAAAATGGATTTCTAATTCTTAAACTCAGGGTTCCTTCTGGAGTTGAAGGCTCATTTCATGAATTGAACATGAATTAAACACTGGCATGTTATGATAACATAAAATACTTTTCATTCTGTATTATCTGCCTAATACAGATTACTTAAAATGGATAAAAATATGAAAAGACAATGAATAAGAATAAAAAATAACTATTTGAAGGCATAGGAAAAGAGGACAAGAACAGCCAGATTTACGTAAAGTGATAGAAGAAAGAAAAGTAACATTACTTTATAAGTGAATAAATAAAAAGTGAGAAGGCTAAAACAACCCCTATATAAAGAAACAGATGAAAATGCAACCCAAGAAGCATTAATAAATTTTATACAAAAATGTAATCCATTTAATTAATTTGGACACCATTCTCCATGCTTTCTTGATTCACTGCTGATCTCTTTGACAATTCTCAATTTGTAATCCTTTTTGGAAAGCCAAAAGGTAATCGTTGAAAGAGATAACGTTATTTTCAACTAAATTTCATGTTATGTTTACCTGTACTCTTCTATGCAATTAGTCATATCAAAGTTTTGCATTACTTATGCAAGTACCTGAGAGAATTATTCTTGGTTGACATTCTTCGGAGGAGCAGATCTTACATATTATAATAATATTTTCAACTATTAATTTATAACATCACTGCCATCTGTTGGGTCTGATCAGAATGAGAGTTTTTAAGTTATCCCAAGAATGAAAAGGGTTCAATGTTTTTCATTTCTTTCTGCTAACACTAACTAAATTTTGACTATTGGTAAATTATGAAAAAATTAGAAAATAGTGTGATTATTGATTAGATATTTTTTTCAAAAGATACAATTATTTTAGTAAAACAATGAATAAAGTAAAATATAAAATGTAACAATCACAATTATTTTAATACTTATAGATAAGTAAGTAAAAACTGTGGTTTTGTTATAGAAAATCCATAGTCAAGTCTACAGTTTACATAAAGGTAATACAAATTCTGATTCTTCATTCTTATTCTGTACTATCTCCACAAAGAACTGGGTGATTTCCCTAAATCTTGAGACCCCTTTTATCTCCATTTCCTTGTTTTTTATTTTTTGTTTTTTATACCCTTCCTTAACTTCCCACAACAAAGTTCAAATGGGAACAAAAATAGTGGTTACTTAAAAAAAAGAAATTGATTGATTGCTGGGCCACTGCTGGCCTCCACAATAGCAGAAACAAAGAGCTCCTCTCTAGGGACTGTCCTGCTATTGTGTGACGTCTGGTCAGGACTACAACAGAGGAAGTGAGGAAACAGTAAGGAGTATAACCCAAAAGAACTCCAGAAAGATACAGAATGCCCCCAAACTACATGGATGTACGTTTGAGTGCTTTGGGAACTTTTGAATGTCCTCATTATATATGGATGACCTGTCATTTTGTGTTATCAGTATTAATATTTCTCTTCTGTGTTATCAGTATTAATATTTTTCTTTGCTAACATAAAAATAAAACATTGACTAAATAATTTTAATACCTAATAGAATTATTCTTGGAGAACCATGCTTGAGAAAGCCAGACAATTTGTAGAGAAAATGTTTAAAGGGTAGGCCACATCCAGAACCGCACACAGTAAGTACATCAAGAAAAGGCAGTGATTACTTCATTTATTCAGTGACTCAAAGACTATCAGTCAGGTCAGTATTGTCAGGGAAGGGCCTGACCTTAAGTGACTTCTGGAAATGTAAAAGCGCTCTACTGTGTATAGAAAGCACACTTTTTTGTGTTTGTTTGTTCGTTTTTCATTCACACCCCGTTAAATAGAGTTGAGGAAAGGCCATGTATTTGTATATTTATTTTTACCATTTCTTTTCATTTCTTTTCTTCTATAAATTTAAGTATAGACTAATGCTATTTCTTATAATTGTTCATATTTTATTGTTCATTTAAGGCTGTGGTGCAGTGAGTGATGATAGTCATTTAGAAGGGAAAAAAACCTACCTCCCTTAAAATTGGCAAAATACCACAAGTTTCACTCCCCCCCTCCATTCCACTAGAGGGATATCTACCTTTGTGATGGCTAGAGATGTGTACTATCACTCTTTGAAAATAAAGTTTAACGTCTGTTCCAGATCATACGTGTTGGCTAATATGCACAGATTCATTTAGAATAAGTAATCTTGTCACTTAGAATACTTTTTAATTAAAGGAACATTGACCATAGAAATAATCCACGGTGATATATAAAATTAAAATACAGTCCCATGAAAAATGCAAACTCTGGTTATAGACCTGACATATCAGTTGGACTTAATAATGCTACAGTTGTGTAATTATTGTGTTTGTTGCATAGGGTTTTTCACAGGGAAATATTTTCAGTTCTATTTTCCCAACAGTGAAAGGAATTGTGTCTTCATACTGACCCCTAGTGGCAGTTTGGGAGGAAGTTGGGGGAGGGGCAAAAAAGGTAATGAAAGAATTGCTCTGCAGTTTAGTGAAACGCCCACTAATTTAATTTGAAACACTCTCCAGCGTGTCTAAAATAATATTTTAAAACACTGTTAAAAGATTGTGATCTGGAAGGCATTTCATTATGATGCTTTTAAAGAGATAATATTCTACTGCTAAAAGTGTTGGCGACTTGAATGTGTAGCTGAAAATCGTGTAAAAATGAAAATTTCACACTCACATGCAAATTTGGAAGTATGATGATATTTTCCCATGATCTAAGAAATCTTGACAGGATATAGGGAAATGTCTGTCCTTGTGTCTCACTGAATACGAGCAGATGACAATGATAGCTGGCATGTGTGGACCAGGCATTGAGCTAAGTACTCGAAATGGAATTTATCATTAAATCTTGGAAGCAGTCCTATGGGGTAGGGGATATTATCGTCACAACTACTTTGCAGATGAGGACACAGAAGCACGGTCTTTGTTCAAGGTCAAAGGTGGGGTGGACACTCAACACCGAGGCAGTCTGTAGGGAGTTTGCAGTAGGTGAAGCTCTTAGCTCCTACCCTGCAACTTTCTCTCTCTGTTGCCTACTTACTGCCTACTTACTGCCTCCTTGACTCTGAACTTCTCCAAATCTTCCCCACCGAAATGTTTCCCTTCGTTGTACTGATCTTTCTGAATTCCTCCAGACTAGAATGGCCAGGGTTCCTTGAATTCTAATAGGCACCTTTGGAAGAGTGAGTTTTCATCCCTTCCTTTCCTTTCTACCCTCCTTCCACCGTTTTCCCACGTACCTCTCCCCATTATCCCTCCTTTCTTCCTCCTCTTCCTCTTCTTCCTCTTCCCCTTCCTCCTATAAAGAGCAAGAAAAAGGGAAAACATGTATCCAATGTCTGGTAAGAATTTCCCACTAGGCTATAAATCCAAGTGTTCTCCTTCATTTCTCATTCCCTAAGGAATGATGAAGTGAATCAAATAGATTCTAGCTTATTTTTTTTCTAGAAAATGCTGTACTTTTTGAAGCTTAAGAGATTGATAATTGTAAAAAAGATAATGGACGAAAAGTCAAAACACCATGGTTTTGATTCTGTGTCTATTAATTGAATTGCTTTGCGAGCAAGTTTTTAAGTATCTCTAAATTTCACCTTTCTTAACTATAAAACAACAAAAAAAAGTGAATCTAGATTATCAATTGTATTTTGTGCCTCTGAGTGATTCCCTTCTACCACTATCACAGAGAATCTGGAACACAACCTCCACTAGGGACTAGATGGGACCACACTTTACTACTGATATCATTTTATCCCCAAAGCTAAGGAAGTTATTACCTATAAATTTACTCATAGGTTTCTTTTGTAATTATTTCACCATTTGGGTGTTTCTATGTGTTAGGCACTGTTCTAGGCTGTAGGGCTACAGTAGGGAATACGACAAAGTTTCCATGAAACTGCTTTCACGAAACTAATATTTCAGTCAGGGAGACAGACAATACATGAAAAAATTTTAAAAGGTAATTTTAGAAGTGATTACAGTATAGATTAAATAAAACAACACAATGTCACAGAGAGGGACATGAATGACACCGGGGTTGTGAAAGGGGTCATAGGAAATGACACAGAGCTCATCAAAAAAGTCCGCTCTGAAGAAGTGTCATTAGAGCTGATGAGAATAAGCCAGTCCTGGCAAGTCGCAGGGGATTTTTATTTGCTGTCACACTAGAGCATTCAGCGTCTTTATTATTCAGTTAAGAAAATCAACAATATGGTATCTCTAATTATTTTGGGATTGTGTCCCTTGTCATCTACAGATATGTAAATAGACTGATTTCCAGGCTAAACAGAAACACTTGGTAACTGTAAAAGCCATTTATTATGAGTATTATAACACCTTGACCATTATTCCTATTGTAGCAGGAGACAAGTCAGCCATGTAAAATGAAAACAGTTGTTCTTTCCTGATGGCAGCTGGTTAATTATTGGCAGGCATTCCAGCTTTTGAAACAGAAGGTGGCATGTATGGAAGTGAAGTATTATGGCTGAATAGATAGGTCAATAAGGATTCCATGTCACTTGTAAGAAAATTACATTTGATTACCCTAGACTTTGATTGACAGCCTCATAATTGGTGACAAAAGCCTGCATGCTGTTTGTAGAGGTGCCGGGTTAGCATGCACTAGTCTCTTTGCAACTAGCATTTCTCTCTTGAGAAACCACGATGTCACAGCAACTGTGGCAGAAAAGCACATTCTGAAAGTCTCAAAATCGTGCACTAAGGCACATCAGTATAATAGAAACAATTTGGTTTCACATACTTAAAAATTTTTTTTTGCATTATTCTTATTTTGCTATAAGTCACGAAACTTCACACATTTGTGTCCCTGACTGGGTTTTACTTCAATCATTATGTTACTTAAAAACTCTTTGTGTTAAACATTTGCCTGCAACTAATTGTGATTTCTCCCTCACTACTGATAAGCTTCTTTAAATAGCATTTCTTGAAAAGAAGAAAATTCTCCTGGCAACTTTTGTCAATCCTGGAGTTCAGCCAGAGTTCGAGGGCACATATTGCAGACGTCTGCAGCTGTGGGGCTGCAATAGGGTCATAGCTGTTTTGGTCAGAAATTGATCAATTTAACGAACACTTGACATCTTGGGTCATTACCTTCGTTGAAAAACTGGCTGCAACAAGAGTCAGGAATCCTGTTCACAGCATTCCAAATCTGGCTGCAATAACCAGGGGACCTGTTTCTCATAATGGCAAGTGTCCCACCCCCAAGCACCTGTATTGACTCACCAGGAGCCTACAAGGCTTAGATACGCCAACCCAGAGTCACTGCGACATATGAACCTCTCCTGACCACTTACAGTGTCTCTGCTGCCAATATGTCTTCTTTGGTATGACAAAACTCACAGAGACATATGAAATGTCATGCTGGTGGGAATGGTTGCAATCACTGTTAACAAACAAGGTTCTGATTGCCAATATTACCATCTGTTCCATCAGGTTCCTCATATTACCCTGTATGTGGGCTCTGTTAAACAGAGTTTCGTACTGCCCAAGGTCACCCTTGATTCATGTAACTAGACTTTGCAGATGTGTTAAATGGGAAACTGTAGCAAGCATTAAATTCTGAGAGGTAGCAAATAATGTCATCTAATGACACAACCAATGTAGAGTCAACGATGTCTTTAAAGACAAAATATAGACATCACTTGATATATAAAATAGATAAATCCCAAAGAAGTTTTCCAAAGCGCAAGATAAACTCCATATAACAATTATTTCACTATATAATTACAGAATCATTGGAGGTGGGGAGGAAATAACCTGATTTCAAGAGCAGCTATAAATGACACAAGTGGAGATCCCAGTTTTGTTGGGTCCTATCCCTTCTTGCAAACTTAAAGCTGAGCTGAGTACTTTTCCCTCATCCCTTCTAGACACCCACGGAGGTTTTTCTCATCACTCCCTTTGAGTTGATTGCAGCCAATTAAAATACATTGATCTTGTCAGTACTGGGGATATAAATAAGACTCAAACACTGCCAGGTACAGACATAGCAAAGAGGAGGGAATGATCAACAAGGAGTTACAGATAGTTATAGATAGCTTTGCAGAGAAAGAGATGATTGAGCAGGTTTTGAAGGATGAGCTTGAGTTCCTCAGGTAGGAGTGCGGGAGGGATAGGGAAAGGTGTTTTGGGCAAAGGGAACTGGTATGCAAAGGCAAGCAGACATGAAATCGCACAGTATTTTCAGTGAGCTGAAAATAGATACTATTTGTGTAATTTAATTTACCTTAATTATGTTCTTAGTGCCCATGCTTTTGCATTGTGGGGCTTGGACTTCCATGAAAAACTTTGTGCTGAATTCCTTTCCATTACAAGTGCTGTGAAATAATATTTCCAGATTGCTACTGTTCCCTGATTGTAAACATTTGTGCCAAACATCATTTTTTAAACAAAAATAAGTGTAAATATGTTTAGCAAACAAATGCTCTGAGCCCATTTAAAAAAGAGAATCTAGTTTGGGGATCAAGAAAAGCTTTCTTGAGGAAGAGACATTTGTACTGACCCTTGAAAAATGAGTGGGATTATCCAGGGGGAAGAAAAAGTCAGGAAGTGGGAACAACATATGGAAATTCCCTGAGTTGAGACAAAGCCTGCCATATTGCAGGTTGTCAGACAGGCCCAGTGCACAGGGCAGCCAGAAGGGGTTGTAGGGCAGGTGGGCGGGGGACAGAGAAGGCTCAGCTCCCACAGGGTCACAAGGCCATGTGAGAAATCTGAGGCCTCATCTAAGCAATGGAAAACCATCAAAGTTCTAACTAGTGAAGCGATATTTATTATTTTAAAAGATCATTTTAGCTGTAAGATGGAGAAAAGATTGGAGGGGAAGAGGAGAGACCTGTCAGGAGAGTATTTATACCAACCCACAAGAGAGGATGCTGGACTAAATTCAGTGAGATAGATTGAGATGGAGCAAAGGAGAGATTTGAGAAATATGGAGGAGGAAAATAGGATTGGTAATAGATTGGATATATATAACATGTCAAACTTCACTGATATAAACAGATGTTTTTATACATTTCCTTTGTTGGTGTTTAGCTTGGTTCTTTTTTCAACTTACATTTTAAACTCTTACTTGATTAAACTCCAATTGGATGGAGACTAATGATAGTAAATATCAGAAAATATTTTCAGATTGTTGTGATGACATATGGCCCTGTAATTCTGGATTTTGTAACAAAGCCTCTTGACTTCCGTCCCATTCATTTGGATAACGCTGTACTATCTAGGAAATTGAAATGTGTTTTAAAAATATGACAGGCTTTAGCTTGTGTATATGTAAGACAGGGAAAAAGAAAATAGAATGTCTTAGGTTTGAAAGGCATGAAATTAAGCAAGTTTTTTTAAGAAGTACAATTCTGCATTCTTTTTATAATTGAAATTAGGTTTGTTTTTATTAGGTAAGAATAATAGCTTGAGTTTTCACCATAATAATTTAAACTCAGTGATGCTTTTTACACTTAAACAGAGCTGCACATAAATTATGGGCAGATACGTACATATCACGGAAGTGGTTCTCCCAGCTGTGCGTGTATGATTTGTCTTTCTGTGCTGGCAGTTATGTTCAATTTAGTAAAAGCTATATTCCACTGTGTCCTAGAATCTTTGTGTGCTTTTTTTTAAACAGCTAGGTTTTTATGTACTTCCCTTTACTGCTTCCATAAAGAGCAAAGAAAAGAACAGAATGTGGATTATAAATGAACCAAGGCCAAATAAGATGATGTACAGAGGAAAGGAAGAGACAAAGCTCAAACAAAAAGGCTGTGAGCAGAGGCACACCTGATGAAAATCATTGTAGCTCCATGACCACATTTTTTTTTTATAAACAAGAGACACTAAAACGATGCAGCATGACCCATGTATTCACTTAAATTTTCTAAAAGCTCCCTGACACACACAAAAGACAAGGTCTTTGAGAATTTATTGATATGCATTTACCTAAAATACTTCTGGCTTCTGTCATGGATACCAGTGAAATATCTCCACTGTGTGCTCTTTCTTTACTCTACAAGATGTTTTAAAAAGTGAATATTGATTGTCAAAGGAAAAACCACTAAGTGACAAAGGATTCTTGCATTTTGGCCAAGGCATGTTTATAATGATTAAAAACTACAAAGTATTTGGTTTCAGGGATTGATTGCATTAAGTGCCTGAAAAAATGATTTTTGAAAACGTTAAAATATATATTAATTAGAGTACATGCATAAATTAAAATTCTTGCTGGCAGTTTTTTTTTCTTAATTCAGTGTTTTAACTGTAAGTTGAATATGAGAAATTTCTGATAAATATATGAGAGCCCCCAAATTTTCCCTTACTCATAAAATCAAATGACCACCATATCAATTAATGATAGGAGAGAGAATTAAAAATGAAATTATGTTAGAAATGTTTATTTTATCCCCTAAGAAAGGAAATTAAATGCTGTCCCTCAGGTTATTATAGTGAGACGTAGGGCCTTCCTCTCAATATTTTTATATTAATAAATTTTCTTTATATGTCGTCTAAGAGATGCCTTCCCAGAGGCACCACACAAAAGTGTTAAATATACACCAAGTATGGGAGAAATGGGACTAGGCGCTGACTTTGCCTTGGTATCAGTATGGTATTTCCTGGATGAATTTATATGAACCAGGGCTGGGAGGTGCCTTGAACATTTACACCAGCCAAGCCCTTCATTCTCTATCGCGGCCACCTCCAGTCCTTTCATTGCCGCCCATCCCTGCTGTTCAGGCTCCTTCAGAGCTGGTTTGTGTCACAATCACTACCTCCTCTCACCTAGAGCTACTGTCTTCTTACCAAGATTTTGTTTTCTCTCTTTGATGGACAATCATGATAACTTCTACTCTTGAAGTTGTCAATTCTCCTTCACCATCAGCAAATTTGACAGTACCAAATTAAATTTAACTCTGCAGAATACACGGTGATAGGCTAAATCATATAGCCCACTCGTTTTTTGTTGTTGTTGTTTTCAATTTTGGTTATTAAAATCCTAAATGAAACAATGTGTCAAATATAAACTTAAAGATGTTGTCATTATTGGAGCCTTAAGTATGCTTTTATTCTTGATGATCTCTATTCCCATGATGATTTAAATGAATTTTTAACACACAATTTTGAGTTGTCCTTTAAAACAGGATGCTCTATATATCTTATTGTTTGGAACATCTCTTATTTGAAGCTATTCCAAACATTACAACACATAATTAAATCATCTTCCACTGATTAAAATAATCTGGTTTTTATTTTCACTATTGTGTGAGCTTTTTCAGTATTTACAAGGCAAGGACTATACAAAGTATGTTGTTCTTAAAAGGAGATTTAGGCGTCCTAATTGTGAAAAATGTTAATATGTTAATGGATAATTATAGTCATTTCATACTAGAAGTGGGAAATTTAATAACTGAATATGCCTACATTACTAAAATTATATATTTAATGTCAAGATCATGACTTCGATTTTTGATGTCTAACTTATAAAAGCAACATTCACATCAAAATGATTTGCTGCCTTCAAATGTGTTAAATTCTGCCTACAATTAACAACATAATTTGAGAAAGTGGAAGATGGGCTAAAGAATTTTAACTTAACCAAGAGTTCCCCTGTTCACTCATTCCTGCTATTTAAAGCTTTGTTTTTTTAATGGTTAGGAATATTGTAATAGACTTTTTAAAAATAGAATTGTCTGATCTGATAAGTATCACTGATTTAAAAAATTCGGCTGTAGAAGTGTTTCTATGAAGCATCATACATTTTTCTATAATCAAAAGCTGTAGATGTAGGAAAAGGACTAAATTCATTCATACCTGAGATTTCCCCAGATTCCATTTAAATCACTAGTGCCTCAGTTCTGGGCTCATCACACTGTAGATTATTTTATTTCTAAAACTGTATTTATGTTATGTACTCATTTGTTTTATAAGCTCAGTTGTACGTTCCAAAGATCATTTCTTAAACTTGGATGAATGACACTCATTTCTCCTAAATTTACCCAGTGCTGCTGCCGAGGCTGATGGTATTGATCCATTAATAAACATCCTGTCCAGTAAACGAGATGGAGCCATTGTCAACGCTGCCACGGTATTAACGAACATGGCGATGCAGGAGGCACTGCGTGTGAACATTCAGAATCATGATGTCATGCGCGCCCTCATCAGCCCGCTGCGTTCCGCCAACACACGGGTGCAGAGCAAAGCCGCCCTCACCATTGCTGCGACCGCGTGTGATGCTGAGGCCAGGACAGAGGTGAGTGTTTTAATAACATTTGCTCTCATTTTTCTGGTCCATATGTATGGGTGGATTCATGTGGAACATTTTCAAGTGTTTCACTTGAACATCATTTAAGTCCCTCAAAACTGGTGTAACACTTTGGAAAACAAATGGGCATTATCTAGCAAAGAAGGTGAGCATACCCTGTAAATCAGCAGTTCTGCTTCTAAGATAATCTCTTGCTTCTGCGCTCCAGGAAGCACTGTTTATAATATCTAAACAACTGGAAACAAACCAATTGTCCAGTTGTTAAGAGATAAATTATGGTATATTCATAAAATGGAACCTCACATCAGTGAAAATGAACGAATTATAGCTACAGACATCAGCAGAGATGAATCTCAACAAGCTTAATGCTGAGCAAAATCCAGTTGCAGAAGAAAGTATCTTATGATTCCATTTATGTAAACATTCAGAAATATACAAAGCTAAGAAATATGGGCATATACTTATATAAGTTGTTTGGGCATATATTTATATAAGTTAAAACTATAAAGAACACTGAGAGAATGATTAATGCCAAGTTCAAGAAAGTGGTTTCCCTAATAAAAATAAATAAATAAATAAATAAAGGTTTAATAGGCCTAGCCAAAAGAAAAAAGAAGACACTCTATTACATGCTATGATTGCTGGTTATAGGAATTTCAGTTGATATAACTTCAGGGACCATGCCAGGACCAGAAGACATTGAGAAGGTTAGGCACTAAATGTGAGATGACAAAGTCACAGACAGCCCTGTATAACACAATGAAAATGGTAAACTGGCAACGAGATGAGAAGAAGGAACAAAGAGAGACAGGCAGGATACAGGGTGGGGTGGGAGGTAGGGAATGGGCAGCAAATGAGTTCAGTATCCCAAATAGGAATAAAAATAGAACAGATTTCAGCCTACCAGGCAGAACTACCGTGGGGCATCTGACTGGGGGTGAAATGCCAAAATGGACACATAACATTAGTGACATGAATCACTCTCATTAGACTTAGTTTCTGACAGACCATTTCTTTTTCTGCAATAAACATTACTATTAGCTTGCTTGTTTCGTTGCCATTATTAACTAATCCTAATGAGACTCCCAGTTGCAATGCAAAAGATTGGATTAATTTAATGTCCCCTAAGGTATTTTCTATGTTGCTCTCATTCAAAAACATACTGAGTATCAAGGTTACTTTGCCAGGAAATATCCTGAAATGATGAACCTCAGTTTCCTTATCTGTAAAATAATAATAGTATATCCCCATTAGGTGGTGTTGAAAATGAAATGAGACAGAGCTATAAAATACTTAACAGAATAATTGGCACCCAGCATACATGCAATAAAAGTTAGCTATTATTTCTGTTACTGATATTACTGTTACTGTAAGAACCAGATGACAATTGCCATTGTAACCTAAATTGAGCTATAAACCAATAAAATCTAATCTTTAAACCAAAAAAAGAAAGAAAGTGATTTCCTCTTGAGAGATTAAGGATGTGGAAATGATTCAGAGTCACACACAGGAGTTTACGGTCATTGGAATGTGCTATTTCTTATGCTGGGGGGTAGACAAACAGGTGTGCATTTTACTGTGATTCTTGAAATCATACATTTGGGTTACACATATTCTTTTGTGTCTCTTATATTTCAAAATTTGAAAACATAGAATTGGATTTTTTACAAGACCATCACATAAAAGTGTTTGGTACTTGTGGTTGGTCTTATTAAGTCTTCACAAAGATTTAAAATAATCCTACAAACGTCGCTTTATCTCTTGCTTTTCTCATATTCATTTGTCACCATGGCACTCATTCAAATGGCATAGGACTTTGTTCCTCTCTCTTGAATAAAAGAGACAAACACTAACATTTATTGAGCACTTACTAAGTGCCAGGCACTCTACTAAGCTCTTTACATTCATTTAAGCCTCACTGGAAATAGGTATGTTTGTAATCCCCATTTGACCTATGAGGACAGTGAAGCTTAAAGAAACAATGCGCTCCAAGCCAAGTTGCTAAGTGGTAGATCAGGGCTATGAAAACACTTCTTTCTGAGTCCAGAGCCCATGCACTCAACCCTGAGCTATCTACTCAGACACTACCAAATCGTTCCTTTTCTTTCTCTTAGATAGCTATTCTGGCTCAGTTCATTTGCATTCATCCATTCAGGTAGTAGGATAGTCAACCAAAGATTTACTTGTGTGAGACACTATATGAAGCACTGAGAACACAGTGATAAACAAGTGTCTGAGTCATAACTCTATTCACCTTGCAGAGTAGTCCATCTATTTCCTGGAATATTGCAGCTGACTCCTTAACGCCTTCCCTAACCCTGCCACCTCCTATTTCCCACATTGCCTCCAGACTGATCTTTCAAATAGGTGGCCCTCATCATATCATTGCAAGTTCCCGGTGGCAGGCCATTGCCCCATGATAAAAGTTAAGCTGCTCACGTAATATGCAAGGGCCTTCTGTGATCCACACCTGTCTATGTAAGCCTGAAGTCTCCTCCCAGGTGGAGCCCTATACTCTAGAAATATCATACTATTTGTAATTAGAATAAGCTCTGTTCTCTTATTTATACTTCCTTGATTTCTCTGCTTGGAAAGCTAGTCTCGCTTTTGTCAACCTGATAAACTCCTGTTTCTCCTTCAAAACCCAGCTCAGCCATTCTGTGCTAACACTTGGGTGCATCCTCTTCTTGCTCCCATTACACCCATGCGGGCCTCCCTTGTCCTCCATTTCACATTCTATGGTTCTTGTATGAAAGGCTCTTGTATGAGAGACTATAATAAGGTCCTTTAGGAAAAGGGACTGCGGGTTTCCTTCCCTGTGTCCAGGTCATTAACACACATCTGGCACATAGCACATGCTTAACAAACATTTGTTTGTTTAATTAAATGAATGAGTAAATGAAATGAATGACTGAATGGAGGAATGGAGGAATGAACGGAGGGATTAACAAATGAATTAGACCTTTGCCAAAAGAACCCATGGAGTTAGATTACTATCTTGTATTGTACTCAGAAATAAAGATGTTCAGAAATTTGTCTTGCTAAGCATAAGATGTCTCGGGAAATTTTTCTAAGTTGCTCAAGTTACATATGTTGACGTGTAGTCCCTGCCAGAGTCTGTATGTTTGAGAAGAAAATGATTGAAAGTGGATCATATCCCATAAGGACTTTTGTCTTCAGGTTCCACACATAGAGACTGGCAGAATATTCCTTTTGCTCTCCAGGTTCAGATAAAGGAGTATTGCATTTCATACAGTGACCCAAGAGCTCTAGCAAATCTTTTTCTTCTGCTTAGATTAAATTTATACATGAATCATTTCTTTTAATAATGTAATTAATGTAATTCTGTTCAGTTCTCTTCTTTTTCTTCTCTTTTTCACGTTTTGGAGAAATAAAGAGAAGACGCTGTACAAGGATAACAAAAATAGCTCTCTTTCTAGGGAACTGTTTCAGTATTACTTTGGCCACACTGCTGCCTTGGTGGCAATGTCCAGTGACACAGGTGGCATCGGTTCCTCCTGCCCAGCCTTAGGGACTATATTAGTTTCCTATTGCTGCCATAACAAATCACCACAATTTAGTGATTTAAAGAAATGCAGATCCACTATCTTACAGTTTGGGAGATCAGAAATCTGAAAATGGATCTTATGGGCTAACATCAAGGTGTTGGCACAGCTGTGATCCTTCTGGAGACCGTAAGGGAAAACCCATTTCCTAGCCCTTTCTAGCTTTGACCAGTACCTGCATTCCTTGGCTGTGGCCCCTTCCTCTATCATTACAACTTCTCTTTCCACACGTCTCCTTTCTCTGCTCCTGGCACTCTTGTCTCCCTTTTTTAAGGACCCTTGTGATTACCATCTGATAATCCTTGTGGGCCCATCTGATAATCCAGGACAATCTCCCCATCTCAACTCTTTAACTTAATCACAATGGCAAAATCCCTTCTAGGATCCAGAACATCTTTGGGGGACCATTCTTCGGTCCACCTCAGGGCCTAATGGACACTCAGTGTTAAGGAGCCGAGTAAATAAACACCGGACATCTCACTTGTAGGCAGCGAGAAGATGGTCTTTCAATAGTCCCCACCCTGTGCAAAATCACGATGACCCCCTCAATTACTTTACTGTCACCTCTTCTTGACTTTGAACGGAAAGCTGGGTTCCTGTCTCTAAGGGTTTTCAATTGATTCCCCCCCCCCATGAATTTAATAAATCTAAATATGGACACATTGTAAAACGTTTTTACATAGGTACAACTTTTCTTTAAACAACCAAATAATGAAATTTTTTTTAAAAAAGCATATTTATATTCTGTACTTTTAATGTGCAAAATGTTGGTTTCTACTTTCAGTTAAGAAATACAGGTGGATTGGAGCCCCTCGTGGAGCTTCTGTGCTCAAAGAATGATGAAGTCAGAAGAAATGCCAGCTGGGCTGTCATGGTCTGTGCCAGTGATGAGCTGACAGCCACTGAATTATGCAAGTTCGGGTGAGTGGATCTGTCTCAAGTTTCTGGCTCAGACGAAGAGCGGAAGACAAAGCAGCACACTCTTTAGGCCCACAGAGGGTCAAGCAGAGTCTACACTCCCCCCTCAGTCTGCAGAGCGCTCAGCGGCTCTGCATGTCATAACATGGGCCTTACCTCTGAAGGAACTGCCTAGTGGAAGTGGGGTCCTTCCGCGGTCCTGCCTACCTAGGGATCTCCTTCATCACCTTTACAAAATCATCTTCAACATTTCCATTTTTTCATCTTGAGAAATGCATCCTTTTTATTTTCATCTGCTATTGTAACACAATCCCACTTCTCTCTCAACTTTCAAGGCTAAAATAAAACGGGTGAGCCATGACAACCATCTCCATTCTTCTCCCTGCCCGATCCAAACCTTTACATCATATGTAAATAGTTGGCCAACCTTGCCAAGTCAGTTCTTACCCACAGCAGATGAGTTAGTTGCCTTTAGCATATCAGCAAATAGGGTTTTTAGGTACCACAGACAGGTTTACCCTATTTCTAACCATTTTTATTCTTTGTATATATTGTCCAGTTATCTGCAAAAGTTGGGGTCCAATACTAATTTTGCTTTAAATGAAGAATTTTCTTTTAAAGTGTCCTTTTCAACTTTTTAAAGATGAGTTACCATAAGGCATATACATTCTTAAAAAGGCCTGCTTTGTCTTCATAACTCTGTCAGTATTACTTTCTCTAAAAAGGTGGAATAACTTCAACCTTTTCATCTCAGTCCTTTATTAAGGATCTCAGCTAGTTATATAAATGAGATCTTAATGTTGGATTGTGTATATAAAGAAAATAATGTCTTTTGCTTTTATTGACAGGGCTTTAGATATCCTTGAAGAAGTTAATCTATCAGAAAGTCGAAAAAATAAATTCAGTGAAGCAGCTTATAACAAATTGCTCAATAACCACCTCCCTCTGAAATATAGCCAGACAGGCTATTTGTCATCAAGTAACATAATTAGTGATGGATTCTATGATTATGGTCGGGTAAGTGGGAGCACTAATTTGTATTTTAATACATATGATAATAACTTCTTCTTTAATCATGATGCCATTACAATGCAATTTTATAACCACCTAACATAATTTATATTTTTTATAGGCAGAAACTTGGGGACCTAAACTTCGTCTTTAACTTTACTTTTGTCTGGCTATACGATTTTGCATTTGTGTAACTAGAATCTGGTTACTTTCACTTAAATGAGTTTGCTATGCTAGGTTAAGTTTCAGAGAAGATATGAAAGAAGCAGCATTTTCAGTTTGGGGATTCTGTTACTTCTAGGGCTCAGTGTTAGTGATGAGGACACAAGTAGAAGTTTTTTATTTTATTAATTATAATTTAACTGACATTAACCAAACTGTAATACTGGATTTAAAAATGTATGTAGAATTACATTTATTTAACTACATTTCTAATTATGATATTTAAAACAATATACCAGGGTTGCCAAAAAATGTACAAATTTTAAGAGATATTATCTATGTATTGCTTTTTGAAGTTGAATTGAATTACGGTAGCAATGTGTAGTGTGACATTCGCTCAAAAGATGGCGTTAATCAAATGAATGCTAGCGTCATTCATTGTATTACAATTTTAATACAGATTTTCCTTTCTTAAAATGTGTATACATTTTTTGGGCACCCTCTGTAGAGTGTAATTCAGTGTCAATGTTGACAGTCGCTAAACATTGGTATCTTGAGGACATTTTAACATTGCAGCTTAAGCCAGTATTTTCTACTTCTTGTGGAAATCAAAAGCAATAAGAAGAATGAGGAAAAATTTTAAACCCACAAAATCCATTTTAGACAAAACTAGGGAACAGATATGATCCACAGACTTCAAAAATTTTAGGAGTTACTAAAAGTCTCTGAGATCGGGCAGAAGGTGTTAAGGAGGAAGAATAAATAGTGGTGACAGATCCCAGAAAACATCATATACATCATATACATCATAAAAAATGTATACTTCCTGAGGTGATAGGAGAACTCAGAAGTACGAAAACCAAACTGTCTCTTTGCCAGTCACATGCAGGACCTCAGAAACTGGGGTGAGCAAGGCTGATAGCAGAAGCCCTCTTAGACCAATTTGGTTCAAAGAAGCAGAGTAGACAGGGCCATAAAAAAAAAGAATCACAGAGCTTAGCTGTGCTTACACAAAACACTCTATCATGGTAACAATTTTAAATCATGAAAAAACAGCTAGTCTAAAACTTTAGCTTTTCCTTCCACTTCCCCTGGCCACCATCACCACTGTACCCCCATAACACACACACAAACCCCCAAACACATGCACAAACCCCCATAACATATGCATAAAACTCCATAAAACACACACAAACTTGCATAACACACACAAACTCTCATAATACACGCAGAAACCACTGAGAAATCACTGCTCTGAGAAATCCCATCTCATTCAATGATGAATAAGTTAAAAAGAACTGGCACAACATTAGTACAAAAACCTTTAACAAAAATGAGGAAAAGAGCAGAAAAACCAGCAAAGAATATATCAGAAAAATGTTCATGGATCAGAAATTGAGACGAAATGTATTTGCTCATGAGTTTTTTAGAAAGTTGAAACAATATCCTTTATAAATGAGAATACTGATTCATTCTTTCAGTAAATATTAAGTTTCTAGTATTGTCAGCTTTGAATATGTCAGTGAACAAGAGATGGATCTCTACTGCCATGGCACTAGTAGGAAGAGACAGACAATAAATATCACAACTAAATAAATTACATCACATGGAGTTCCAGTCAACATGGCAGAGTAGGTAAATGCTGTGCTCACCTTCTCTCACAACCTTAAAATTATAACTAAACTACAAAACAACCATTCGTAAGAACTGCCTGAAATCGGCTGCACCATAGCCCTACAAATAAGGACATACAGAAAAAGCCACCTCAAGACTGGTAGGAGGGGCAGAGATGCAGAACAGGCTGTCCCCACACCTGCATAAGGGATATCTCAGCTGTGGAGGTCTCCCCCTGAGGAATGAAGGGTCCCTGCCCCTCCCAAGCTCAAGGTTTCAGTGACAGGGAGAGAAGTCCTCATCATTTCTGGTTATGAAAACCAGCAGAGATTGTGGCTAAATGAGATGGAGAGTGGCTACACTCCCAGGCATTCCTCTTAAAGGGACCACACACAGACTTACTCACCAACAGAATCACTGGCTCTGAGCTCCAGTGCTGGGGCAGCAACTGGAGAGGTGACAGAGACATGGTGGGAGGACTGAGTTGTCTGGCTTCAGGACAAGGGCTGAATGAGGCAGCTTCCTCCCAGAAGGAAGAGCTGGCAGAAGCCATTGTTTCTTTGTTGAGCCCTCCCCCTTCCCAGCATACAGATGTAAGTGGCCACTATATCTAAGTCTCCATTAAGCTGGCAGATACCATTAGTTTACCACACCCTGGTGATTCTGAGATCCCACCCCACCCAACTATCTCACATACTCAAATTGAAACCAGTGTCTTTTTCCTACAAACTGCCTGCCTTGGATCATGCTACAGAATTTCCTAGGGTCTCTCAAAGGTTTACAGAACCCAGACAAGCAGCATCTGGCTTGAGCATGTCTCCTACCTCTGGCTGAGCAGCCCTAAGCCCTGCACTAGTGGTTTCCAGTCTTGGTTTGTGGCTTGGCCTCTCAAGGCACTTCCAAGCATAGTATGGGCAGCAACCATGTGCATATTTGTTTGTGGCTCATGCTGGGTGGCCCTGGGTGGGGAATGGACTGCAGCTGAACTTGACCTGCAGCAGGTCCCCTCCCAGGTGGCCCTGGGGTTGGCACCCCCAGTGACTACCTTTGAAACAAGCTGGAGCATCATCTTCAAGAACAACACACCCCAGGGGCAGATTGGGTACCAGAGTAGGCACCAGAGTCCTGCTGAAGCAGATTCTGTAGGGTCAGACCCTATACCACAACTCCTCCACTGTAATCATGGCCAATTCTCACCACCAATGAGCCTGAGGGTAAATCCCTCCCACTGGCATGCAAACAGTAACCAAGTCTCAACTATAAGAGAATTGCACACAAAACCCACACAAGGGACACACCTGGAGTGCATGGCTCAGGAAGACTGCACCACAGACCTACAACATACTTACTGCATAAGACCACTCTACTAAGACCAGGAGACAAAGCAGCCCTACCTATTACATAGAAACAAACACAGGGATGCAGCCAAAATGGGGAGACAAAGAAACATGTCCCAAATAAAAGAACAGAACAAATCTCCAGAAAAAAAAGCTAAACAAAATGGAGACAAGCAATCCACCAGACACAGAGTTCCAAACACTGGTTATAAGGATGCTCAATGATTTCAGAAAGAACTTCACCAGAGATAGGAAACATAAAAATGGAGCTAGGAAACATTAAAAAAAAAAAAAGTCAGAAATAAAGAATACAATAACTGAAATAAAGACTACATTATAGGGAATCAATGGCAGCAAATCAAATCAGCATAAGGTAGCAGCAAAAAGAAAAAAAAATCCAAAAAATTAAGGAGAATTTAAGGAACTTCTGGGACAACATCAAGCATACCAACATTTGCATTATAGGTGTACCACAAGGAAGAGAGAGAGAGCAAGGAATTGAAAACCTACTTGAAGAAATAATAAGAGAAAACTTTCCTAACCTGGTGAAGGAAATAGACATACAAGTCTAGGAAGTGCAGAGAGTCCCAAACAAGATGAACCCAAACAGGCCCACACCAAGACACATCATAATTAAAATGCCAAGTGTTAAAGACAAAGAGAGAATCTTAAAAGCAGCAAGAGAAAAGCAATATTGTTGAATAGCTATGACATACACCTGAAGCTAATATAATATTGTATGTTCCCTACAAGGGAGCTCCTATAAAACTGTCAGTTGATTTCTCAATAGAAACTTTGCAGGCCAGAAAAGATTGGCAGGAAATATTCAAAGTGATGAAAAGCAGTGACATACAACCAAGATTACTCTACCCAGCAAAGCTATCATTTAGAATTGATGGACAGATAGAGAGCTTCCCTGACAAGAAAAAGCTAAAGATGTTCATCACCAGGAGTGATGAGCTAAGGAGTATTACAAGGAATCTTAGAGGGACTTCTTTAAGACAAAAAATATATATATATATATGAATAATAAAATGGCAATAACTATGTACCTATCAATAATTACTTTCAATGTTAATGGATTAAATGGCTCCAATTAAAAGATTGGGGGGGCTGAATAGTTAAGAAAACAAGACACTTATATATGCTGTCTACAAGAGACTCACTTCAGATTGAAAGACACACACCGACAGAAAGTAAAGGGATAGCAAAAAGATATTTCATGAAAATAGAAACAAACAAAAAATCTGGAGTAGCAAACAAACAAAAAATACTTATACCCAACAAAATAGACTTTAAAACAAAGGCCGTGACAAGAGACAAAGAAGGACCTAGTAATCCCACTTCTGGATATTTATCCAAAGAAACCCAAAACACTACTTCAAGGGGACGTGTGCATCTATATATCCATTGCAGCACTGTTTACAATGGCCAAGAGAAGAAGGCAACCTGGGTGTCCCTGAACGGATGAATGGATAAAGAAGAAGTGACACACATATACAATGGAATATTACCCAGCCATAACAAAAAATGAAATTTTACCACCTGCTGCAATGTGGGTGGACCTAGAGGATATTGTGCTGAGTGTAGTAAGTCAGACAGCAAAAGACAAATGTCATATGATTTCACTCATAAGTGGAATCTAAAGAACAAAATAAACAAACGAAACAGAAACAAACTCATAGATACAGAGAACATTTTGATCATTGCCAGATGGGAGGGGGTTAGGTGTGAGTAAAAAAACTGAAAGGGGTTAAGAAGTACAAATTGGTTGTTGCAAAGTAGTCATGGGGACGTAGGGTATAGCATGGGGATGTAGGGATGTAAGGAATATAGTCAATAATATTGCAATAAGTAGGCATGGTGTCAGATGGGTTCTGTTGAATAACTATGATGTACACCTGAAACTAATATAATATTGTATGTTAGCCATATTTTAATGAAAATATTTTTAAAAAATAAAATAAAAGTCCTTAAAAATAAATTATCTCACATGGTTGAAATGTTAAGAGGTATAGGATGGGGGGAGCAGAACAGAGGCAGGATAAGGGGGCTCTGTAATGCCAGGGAGGACTAAGACTGATGGTTGTAAGTTTTGAAAGTGTGATCAGGGAGGCCTCACTGAGAGGTAATACCTGAGCAAAAACCTGAAGAAGGTACGAGACTTAGCCATGGGGATATCTGGGGGAAGAGCTTTCTAGGCAGAGGAATCAGTGCAGAAGCCATGGGGTGTAAACGTTCTGCATATTTAAGAAACAGCAAAGTCAGTATAGCTAGAGCTGAGTGAACCCAGGGGCAGAATAGTGGAGACTAAATCAGAGAGGTAAAGAGAGACCAGATCATATGAGTCTCGTAGATTTGGGCCTTTACTCAATGAAGTGGAAAACCTTGGCAGTTTCTGGGCCAAATAATGACATGATCCATCTTATTTTTAAAAGATCATGAAATGTATCTTGGATATGAGAAGGATCTAACTATAATATGGTTGGGGAAAGACCTCAGAAGGTCATCTAGTCTAAACATCTTCATCAGGCTGGTAAAATTGCTAGTAGTATAAGGCTTTGTCTAGCCTATTTCCGATGTCCTCACAATATTTTCAGTAATCTGTTTAGTCATTAGTTCCTCTTACAGACAGTAAATTATCCCTATGTGTATAGATAGATTTGTAAACTCAAATAGTCTCAGGGGTCAAACTAGTAATTATGGTGTGAAACAGCTGAGTATAACTCCAACAGAGATGAACAGGAGCGCTATATCCTGCCCAAAGGTATGATGTCCTCAAGCTCCAGCTTCTTATTGCTAAGTGGTGTGTGTCTGTGTGTGTGTGTGTCTGTGTGTGTGTGTGTGTGAAATTAAACACCTCAAACCGCTGATATCATACTCTTTCAGTACTCATATTAAAAAATATAACCCATGCAGATATTACTTTTCAGTCTTTAAATTATCTACAGATAAATCCTGGCACCAAACTTTTGCCTTTGAAGGATCTCTGCTTACAAGAACCAAGTGATCTACGTGCTGTAATCTTAGTTAACAGTAAATCCTCTGATGTGTGAGTTTTGGAGGGAAGAAGGGATGCAGGGAAGTGCATACTATTTTTGTTTGTCATCATCATATGACTATGTAAAGATTCACAGTATGGTATCTTTCCTTCCCCCTGTATATCTAGCACCACCATGAAAATAAACACTGGTACATAATCTCAGAGCCTGACATAGAATAACTGACACCATGGTTTTTCCTTTGACTCCATGTTACTGGTCAATTCCATATGTATTTTAACAGTCAGGGCTCTGGTAAAATGAACTAAATGAAGAAAGTATGAATAGACAAGAGCAAACCAAGACAAATTATGTTTACAACTCCCCAGAATTGTATGCAAGTGCACAGCTACTGCCCAATGTTTTTTATATAATAAACAGTAGAGCTAAAAATTAAAGCTTCAATAATTATCTTTAAAATGGTCACATATATTTATATATGTGTATAATACATTTTGTGTGACATACTTTATAAAATATTTCCTATTTAGCTCATGAAAAGCTTTATAATACTTTTTGTCTTATTTTAACCTCTTCTTTATGTTTTTAAATTAATATGTCACTGTTAAAAGTTAGCTCCAAATACGATTTTTAGGGGGGGAAAAATCTGTTTTGTAGGACAAAGCTAATATTGATAAATAAATTATTTTAGTTTGTCTATAACTTCAAATACATAAAATTCTAGTTCTCCACCTCCATCTATAGAAGATAAATCCTCAGACATTGGTTGTGGACGAAGTATTTCTTCTTCATCTTCTTTAAGAAGAATAAGTAAAGAAAAGGCCAGGTAAAAAGAAAATAATCTTTTATCTGTACTCAAATAATTTTCCTCTTAATTTCAGAGTAAAAAAAAATTTAGAGTTTAGATTTTGGCAACTTTATTCTTATTATAGTAATATAATTTCATAATTGCTTGTTTATATTGCCGTGGAAAAGATCTCTGGAAAGGGAGCCAGGAAATCTCGTTGACATTCTGTCTGCTGTGAACTTACAACAAGATCTTAAGCACATGACTGAGTGTCTGTGAGCAAACTTATCTGTAGAAGGAATAATGCCTGATGCCTGCTTTGTAACGGTGAAAGGAATCAAAGCATGTAAAGGAAGTGAAAATGCCTTATAAATTATAAAATGCCTTGCAAATGTAATGCATTGTTATTTCCCATGTGATTTAAATTGGTTGTGGTTTTTTTCAAATGACAAGAAAATATAGTTATCATATTAGTGCTGGATTTGGATCTCCCACGGAAGAGAAATCAGAACCTAGTTCTGGACGAAATACTGCTCTTAGCAAGAGTGCCACCAACGAAAAAGGGTCAAGGTAGGAAATGAGGTATTTATTTTTCTCCTGATTGTAATCAGGTAAAGTTTTAATTACCCAACAAATCTGATGAAAGGCAGGAGGTGGTGGCTTTTAAATAAGAAACTTTTCTTATGAAGTCAGTATGTTGAACTAGGTAGGACTCATGAAATGTGACTGTAACTAACTTTATTTTTGTCTCTCGCTGTCTCTGAAACTTACCCAGAGGGAATTTCTTCTCCTGCCTCTAGATGAGAACTCAGGTCATTTCCATCACTATAAAGTCCTACAGTCACTTTAATTCAAAAATGACAACAGAAACAGGTCTCTAGTTAGTCATTTAAAAATCCAACCTTGTGCAGTAATCCACTTAAAATGAACTTTGCTGTCCTCCACCAGTAGCTGCCTTTGCAGGTGGTGACCCATCCCGGCTGCAGTACAGTCCTCTTTTTTCCTGCATTATGCTTTTACACCCCCTCCTCACCTTGCTCACTGAAATTCCTGACTCTTCCAGAGGCCATAAGAGAGAGAGAAGGGTAACAGGACCAAGTTTTTACTTGATTGGAACAATTACAATGTGGTTTCATGCTTTTTGGGCTTGGCATATTTTAAACATGCTTTCTACTTGTTTACATAATTTTAAACATATTATCTCTCTTGTGAGCACTCTCTGGATTCTTCAAAAGACCATCTGGACATCCTGTGACATGCCATGACTGACCCTTTAATTATTGTTGACTTTAGCCCTTCAGAACCACTGTGGTATTGGAGGCTATTTGACCCATATATCGAGCATTTACTTTCTAAACTGGGACTGTCCCCTACGGTCTCTTAAGGTGTGGGAAGTGGTTTGTTCTCCTTCTCAAATCTCAGAGCTGTTTATTTTCTATTTCCGACTATATTTTCTATTGTTGGTCTCTGCTGCTTATTATTCTGATCTCTGCTTCTGTTCTATTGCTATTATTCCAGCGCTGACACTTCCTGCTCTTCCCTGCTTCCACTCCCTTTTCCTCCTCACCCCTTCTTTTCCTCATGTGGCCTCTCGGTGCTTCTCCTTTACCAGACTCTGAACTCCTTGAGGACAAAAACATGTGGATTGGAATTTCATCCCCAGTATTTAGTACAATGCTTGGTTGACACACATAGGCATTAGCGTTCATTCAAGAGAACAGAAATCTGAGTTTTGCGGGAAATGGTCATTTTGGACTAGGTCCACACTTATAAACTGTGTCTTGAGCAAATAGGTTACCTTCTCTTTGACCGAATTCCCCCGTCAGTAAAATGGAAAAAGCAAATACTAGTTTTAAGGAATTGTTCCGGTGTGGGAGATATAGCAGTGAACAAAAACTTCTGCCCTCATGGAACTAGCGGAGAGACAGACAACAAACTAAATAAACTATGTACACACACACACACACACACACACACACACACACACACACACACAATGTACCCTCCTAAGCCCACAATGAATTGTATCTCCATTTCATACAATACTCCCTTCTCATCCTTTAGGAATAGATTGGGTAGACTAGGATACCCAATGGAATAGATTTCTTTTGACATTGAACTTCTTGAATTTCTTATTTTTATCACTCATGTGGAATTTATTGCATGCTACCTGGTAGTGTGATTATTTTTCATATACTAAACTTTTCCCTCCTAAAATGAAACCCCAAATGGGTTGAATTATTTATGACTTATATTTCTCCCTCCAGCCTTGCCTTATAATTTAAATATTCAAATAATTGATGATATAAAAAAGGAGCAGGTGATTAAACTCTGCAAATGTCTATACACAATTTGGGACCAGACAAATCACTCTCTGTACTTGCCTACCTACCTACTCATTCTCCTATGAACATAGAAAATATCCCCATTGTTTTGGATTCACACAGTAAATCTGTGTTTTCTGAGGTAGTTTTGCTAAAATCTGCAAGAAAGGTAAAAATTCTGCTATCTTTAATCATAAATTGATATTTTTCTGAGGATTAATTTTACAAGAGTTAATTTTGTATTTTCCAAGTGCTTGTTTCCATATTTATTTAAAAATGAAATTCATGTGAGTGTTCAAGCCCTCATTAACACAACTTGGCAGCCTTCATGGGAAAGGAGCCCAAATGAAATACTTGTGTTTATAGCAGCAGGAAACTACAATTCAGGAGTTCCAGTAAATTATCTTTTTTTAGTCACTCAATAAGATTGCCCTCCCTGATGTGCTTAGCCCAGTGTACTGGATAGCATCTTCTGCATGCCAAATGATTCTTCTTACTTCAGGCAGCATACCCAGTGAGAAATATACCTGCTTTGTTTTAGATTTATAGGTGGCTCTGCGTAATCAGAGGGTCAAACTCTCCAATCTTATAAAGTTACCCTGTAAATACAGAAAATAGGTAAACCTATCTATGCTTTCTGCCATTCTAATTGACTTTCTAGTGTTGGTTTTTAATTTACAAAAATGTTACTATGGATGTGAATATGTTCAGTTTATTTATCTTTCAAAAAAGGAGAGGTTAGGATGATATAACTGGGAAACATTTATTTTTGCTTAGAGATTTTAAATTAGATTGTATCTTAGATTGATACAATCCGATGATTTTATTCAGGTCCTCCCAGTTTTACTTCCGCATGTGTGCATATTTAGTTCTATACAATTTTATCACATCTGTAGGGTCACGTATCTATGACTACAATTAAGATAATGAACAGTTCTATCACCACAAGGATCCTTCACGTCTAATTGCTCTCTCACCATTTGTTGAAAAGGCTATACTTCTTCTATTGAATTGCTTTTATACTTTTGTCAAAAATCAGTTGAGCATATTAGTGGGTCTATTTCTGGGTCTTCTGTTCTGTTGCATTCATCTGTGTGTCTGTCCCTCCACCAGTATCACTGTGTTTGGATTACTATAGCTATCTAGTAAGACTTGATATCATGTAGCATGACTCTTCCCACTTTATTCTTCTTTGTCAAGATTGATTTAACTATTTAGGGCCTGTGCCTTTCCATATACATTTTATAATAAGATTTTTTATGTCTACAAAAATCTCTGCTTGGATTTTATTGGAGTTACATGAGATCATTTGGGGGAGAATTGACATCTCTAATATGTTTCATCTTTATAATCTATGAACAAAATATATCTCATCATTTATTTAGGTCTTCTTTGAGTGCTTTCAATAGCATGTTTAATATTCAGTGCACAGAACTTCTACTTATTTTATAAAGATTATACCTAAACATTTAATTTTCTTGGAGCAATTCTAAGTGCTCCAAAATTTTTTTGGTTTCCACATATTTGTTGTTACTATATAGAAGCACAATTAATTTTGTGGGTTGAAACTTTGCTGAACTCACCTGTCAGTTCTAGGAGGGTTTTTGTTGTTATTGTTGTTTTGTTTTGTTTTTTGGTAGATTCCTTGAGATTTTCTAGATAGACAATCCTGTCATCTGTTTTAGCTTTCATTTTCGATAGCTTGATTTTGATGCACCTGGGAGTGGAATCCTTTGGGTTTACTTTATTGACATTTACTAAAATTCTTGACTATGTAGATTTATGTCTTGAACCAAATTGAGGAAACCATCTCAGCCCTAATTTAGTCAATATTTTTTTTCTTTACTTCATCCTTTCTCCTCTTCTTCTGATCTTTGATGACATCAATATTAGACCTTTTTTAAATTGTACCACAAGTCCCTGAGACTCTGTCAATTGCTTTTTCAATCTTTTGTTCTTTATCTTGTTTAGATAGGATAATTTTATTGATCTATCTTCAAGTTCATGGATTCTTTCTTCTGTTATCTCCATTCTGCTATTAAACTTTTCAGGGAATTGTTTTTCTTCCATTTTGGTGTTTGTATTTTTAGCTCCAAAATTCTATTTTTATTTCTATTTCTTTCTAAGATTTTCCAACTCTATTTATTTCAAGAGTGTTTGGCCTTACTTGTTGGATCATTTTACACCTGTGTCATCTTGGCATTAATGTCTACTGATTGTCTTCTCCTGTGAGTTAAGATTTTCCTGGCTCTTTGTATGCTGAGTAATTAGATTGTAATATCATTTTATGAGTCCTACATTTCTTATTTATGGGTCTTTTATACATTCTGAAAAGAGTGTTCGTGTGTGTGTTCTAGCAGTTAATTGGTCCAGTTGCTTTCAGTCATCAAATTCTAACCACTGTTCTGTGGATTGTCATTCCACTGTCAATCCTGTTTTCAAAGGCTTTGCAGTGCTATTTGGATCATCCCTCCATGTTTGCCAACAACTGTTTGTGTAGGGGTCTATCTCATAGTTCCATCCTCAAAATCTATGTATATGCTGTTTAGGGTCAGCACACACAGCTTGGAAGTAAGCCTATGAATTTATAAACAAATTTAAAGGGTTGGTTTCCTGAGTTCCTTCCTCTCCATGATCTCCCTTGTCTTTTCTGGTTCCTTCGGACTTCCCTTTTGGTTCTCAAGTCAAAAACTTTATTTACCCTGCGCTGTTACACTCTCGCCATGACTGAATCCATATCTACAGCCAAATAGCAGGAGGACTGAGCAAGTATAATAAGGCAGTTTTAGGCTCTTAGGGACCCCAATGTCACTACTGCCTCACTGTCACAGGATTCCTTAGGAGCTGGGTCATAAGAGAATGGAGGAAATTAAGGGGGCGGGGATACTGGGCTTTTATCCACTCTGCCTCTTTCCTATTTCTCTAGAGGGCTCTCCTTGAGCTTTCTCTGTCTGTGCTGATGCCCACTTCCAAATTTGGGGCTATTTTGAGTTCACCTTGGGGAATAGTGGACAAAAATAAAAAGTTAAACTCACCAGAAATTCAGCAGTAATTCAATATCTTCTCTGATATTCCTGCTACTAATTACTTTTCAGAATCTTCAAATAGCTGTTGTATGCATCCTGTCCAGATTTTATGACTGTATTTAGTGGCAGAGACAGCGTAAAATGTGCTTACTCCCTGTCACCTGGAAAGAGAACCCATGCCATTGCTTTTGTTCAACTCATTAATTAATGAGCAAATCAGTAAGATGTTAATACTGGTTCAAAGAACATTTGGAAAGCTAAGTATTTAATTAAAGAATATTAGGAAAACACTGCCAAGTTACATTTTTAAAAAAATCCTATAGATGGTTAACATCCTACAGGACAATAAACTATAACCTTTGGGAGTATCTTTTCCACTGAACAGAAATAATTTGCACTTCTACTAAACAAAAATCTACATGTTAGCTAATAATTTCTCTAAGTCTGGAACTTATAATACTATCCTTTAATTAAACAGTATCTTTATTATTTACTAAATGCATTCCATTTTTCCTAAGTACAGAGCTAAGTATGTTTCTCTAGATAAACTTTTGGTGATCTTTGTCCTTGCATGACATGGAAATCCCATACCATCCTTGTTTTGTTTTGCTTTTTTCTATGTTTTGGAGAATTTTTCTTAAAAATTGTGATCCAAATTCTTTCTGCAGCAGGTCTCATGAAGCAAGAGGTGATATAAGATTGGCATAGACTTCCCTGAGGAGGCAACCTATTTTTTTCCAATTCAATAACTATTTATGACATATCTACGATGGGCCAGACATCTTACTAAGCAATTGTGCAGAAGATCAATATATGATTTTCATAATAGATATCAATCATGTAGTGTTCTCTTGAAAATTAATTTCTCCTAAAAAATACACAGACTCTAAAACTTTATCATTGTCATTGAAAATTTGAAAACAATATATGGTATGATTGTTGCAGTATAAACACTGTATTTCTGGGATGTTCTTCAGATTAACTCAGAGCATTGTTAGTGTTTATTCATTTTGTGATTTTGATTGATTTGTTTACTCTTAAAGGAAAGTCAGAGGAAAAAAAGAAGAGGAAAAAGTGAAGGAGGAGGAAGAGGTTACCACAGTATCAAAAAACATTGGAGAAGGAAGCCCTGATAAAGAATGGTACCCTCCCTCTGATCCTGACTTCTGTGTTTATGTGTATGAAGTGACTAAATCAATACTTCCCATAACCAATATAAAGGAACAGATTGAAGTTCTTGCAGAGTAAGTTGTCTATATATATACACATTTTTAATTCCTGAAAAATATTTTTTATTTTAGTGGTTTGCATTTTTTAGCCACTTTTCATACAACTGCACCATAATAAAATTGAACTTTATAGCTTCCTACCTCTGATTCTGAAGCAGAAACACAGTGAACTGAAAAAAATTCTCAATTCTATTTTAAATCATATTGCTGCCAAGAACCAGAACTAGGCACTGAAAATTGCTTAAAGAAAAATGCCGGTCAAATATACGGAGATGGAAGGAGAACTGACTCTAGATGGTGAACACATAATGAAGTAAATGGATGATTTATTATAGAATTGGATGCTTGAAACCTGTATAGTTTTGTTGACCGTTGTCACCCCAATAAATTTTAATTTAAAAATAAAATAAAATAAAGAAAAATGCCTATACATATGCCAATTATACTTTACTAAAAAAGATAGATTAAATAAATTTTAAAAATAAAAACAGGCAAAATTGCCTGTGTCATTTTCTCCAGCTAAACCATGAAAATCATCTTTCAATGTGATCCTGGAGACGTTATGAATGAATCAAAAGTTTGAAAATTAAATCATTCCTTGCGTATATAGGTTGTTCACAATTTACAGAAATCTTATTGTGAATTGTTTGTAAACTCACAAGTTATTTTCTAATACAAATAACCATCCCCTATTTTTATGTTGTGTGTTTCACATTGCCCTAAAGTGGGAGCATAAGTATTCTAAGGCAGGCTCTGTATAAACTGTGAAACTGCCTTCTTAATTAGAGGGTTTATTGTGATTCCACTAAGAGAAGCTGAGAACCTGATTTGGTAGCTGTAAGGGATTAGGAATTCATAGGAATGGAGGCTAGCCTTCATGACTGACACCAACCAGTAGTTGAGCTACTGGATTATGCAGCAGCGGTGGTCTCCGTGGGAGCTCGTATCTACTCCAAATAGAAGTGAGCTGCAGTCATCAAACCTGGATGTGACAACCGCAAGAAACACAGCCACCAGATCATTGACTTCTTGTCAGCCAGAATTGGAAGAGAACATTTTTGGCTACCAAAGTTTTCCTGATGTCCTTGAGAACTGATGACTCAAGCAGAACTCTGATAGCTCCTTTCAACATTGGTCAAATTTCTTTGTGCTTTGTTCCTATCAGAAATACTTTTCATCATTCCCAAATAATTGCTTTTTTTAACCTGAGCCCACACTAAGATAGAGATACAGAGATTTGTCCCCATGCCTTTGGTTGCCACCATTCATTACAGCACACTTGACCAGGTGCGACCACGGGTCAGGTCCTTAGCTTTCTCCCCAACCCTTTCTCTTGGTTTTCCCCATTGTTCTTCGCTTGGTTCCACACACAGCAAGAGGAAATTCTTTCTTTCAAATTTGCAATTCTGCCTTTACTTCAAGTTGTAGTAGCCTTAGTATACAGAGGATTTTTAAAGGTGCATTTACTGACTTTTTCAGGGAGATCCTAGTATTAGAAGAAACCCACAGGCAAAGTATACCGCCTCCATCCTGCCTCCTCACCTAACTGTTACTCATTTTTTCCTTTTTTGCCTCTTCCTCTCTCCTCTAACTTCAGTGTTACGTATATGCCATGTCTTTCTCTAAATTAAAAAGGTAAATAAAATTTAAAAGAAAAAAATTATAAAACTTGAAAACATTTGTGAATCTAATGAGAAATATTCCTGTGTCTGTCTTGTCTCTGAGTTGAAATTTCTTAAAAGAAGGAGCATATGTTAGTACAATGCCTTGGATTTCAGATTGCAACATTTAAAAATACTTTTCAAGAGTAAGGTAACATTTTAAAACTGCATTTAAAACTGCACTACAAATTTAGTGTGATATTTATGTGTATCCTGTTATAAGTATTGGGAAAATTAGCATTCACGTCTTTCCTTACGTTGAATGCTATTGTTGGAATTTCAGTTTATATATGATACTTTGAATACAGTAAGCATAATGTTAACCTACTTACAGTAAGTGCATTCTTAAAAGTAAAACAATAAAAATCTGAGAGAATATAGTTTTTACACATATAATTATACATAGAGTTACACTTAAAGCATCCAAAGTGAGACATTAACCTTGATTGATTTGATCTCAATGTAATTGACACAGGTATGTGGCAGAAAAAATGGGTGGTACAATTCCAAAAGAGAAACTACAAGATTTCAGCTGGGAACTTCATATAAGTGAACTAAAATTTCAATTTAAATCCAATGTTGTACCAATTGGACAGATCAAAAAAGGAATCTTCTACCATCGAGCCTTGCTTTTCAAGGTATTTAAGATGTTTGCCTCATTTGCCATTAGGTAAAAATGTATTCTCTATCATAATGAGTGAGCTAGCTCTAATATTTAACTGTATAACATTAATCCTATCACTTAGATTTACTTATCTTTACTTATATGTACGTGTGTACATATATTTATGTGTGATCATTCTATATATATTCGCCAGGCTATTGAAAGCATATTCATTCAACATTTACATATTATACACCGACTATAGGCCAGGGCCTCTTCTATGGTCTGGAATATAGAGATACTAAAGTGACAGTCCCTGTGTGCAACAAGGGGTACCTAAGCCAGACTTGTGGGTTCTAAGGTGACGTCAGGGAAAGTTTCAGGAGAGAACGTGATACGTAGCCTGAGTATTAGAGGCTACATAGGATTTCAACAGGTGAGGAAGGAAGAGAAGAGTATTTTAAACAAAGCAAACATTTTATACAAAATAGCAGGTATGAGAGTCAATGGGCCATTTGGGAAACTTAGAAGAGTTTGTCTGGATGAAGAAAAAGGAAGCTTTGGATGAGGCTAAAGGATCAGATCATAAAGCACCATGTGATTGGCCACTGAAAGTTGTTCAGGGGAAATAGGTAACATGCTTTTGAAAGACCATTCAGACAACAGAATGGGAAATGGATTAGAGCTGGGGCAAGACTAGAGACAGGAAGACTGGAGCAAGAAGTATGGTTGACCTATACTGAAGCCAAAGTAGAGGATGTGAAAGGGGGAGTAAATTTTAGAGGAAGATTTAGAAGATAAAGCTGAAAGGAGTTTGTGGCTGCCTAGGTGTGGTGTGAGAGAGTGCATGAAAAGAAAAAAATGATTTCCAGGATTAGGGCAGGGCAACCGGTGAGGATGGCATTACTTACTGAGATAGGGGACACTAGGGAAGGATCAGGTTTAAGAGGTTTTCTCCATTGTACCCAGTGTCTAGAATACAATAGGAGTTAAGAAAATGGTTTCTGAACTATAGACAGAATGTATAAAATTGTTGTCCTCTCCCAAATACCCATAAGCCTTATTGCATCCATATGTATCTAGCCTCCAGTTCCAAGCTAATTCTATTTATAATCCAAATGCGTTTTTCTGTTTCCTTGAATTTCTTACTCTATCCATTCTTCTCTCCTGTCTTAAAACTCTTTCTCTATTATGAGCTGTTTCTCCTTTAAAATCAAAACTTGAGTCTCCAATATTTAAAGAGAAAATATATTATCTTTTCTCATAATATCTACAACTACTACTATAGATCCTATTACCATGACCACCATCATTTTGAGCTGAGTTCCAGGCAGTTGATAAACATAATTGTGAAGTCTCAAAAATGCCAAAGGTTGAAATGACTACCCTTCTTTTAAAGACAAGAAAACAATTACTTAAAGAAGGAATTTACCCAAGGTCAACCAAAGGTACAGCTGGAATTTGAATCCATGACTATCTTAATCAAAACCTACCGTAATGCTCCTTCTATCTGCAAATAATTCTCACTCCTCGTCAAAATTCTGAATTATCTTAACTCCTTGATCCTCCTCGGCATACCTCTCATTTTTCTTCTCAACTCATTTCAGTCTGACCTTTGCTCCCTCTCAATAAGTATTATAGTGGTCTGTGTTACTTGATATGTCAAAGAATTTGTCATTGATCATTTTTTCTTTGACACCATTCTCTTTAGTAACTTCTCCTGTATTGCATCCCACGCGACGAGAGTTGTGGGGAGCGAGGAGGGCGGCGCAGGGTTAAGAAAAGACAGTAGCCAATAATAGATTTTAAGCAGGGCCAAGAGACCCCCAGTTTCAAGAACTGGATGCCCTGAATCGGGCCTATGCATCAGCTTTTATTAGTTAGGTGGGGAAGTAAAGGAGATAAAGCTTGTCAATCTCAAGATCTGTGAATCCCACACATGACAATAGGAAACCGATTCAAGCCAATCACCCTTGCCTACAGGCAGCAGACCCGTAAGTCTCAGGATGTCTGTACTTCCCCAAGGGACAAAACCTATATGCATATGAATAGATGGAGAGCACATCACCGAATCTCTTCCCTTGCAGGTTTTGGGAAGGAATGCAACTGCAGAGGCTTTCCTTAGCCTGGGGAAGGAGGGGGGCTGTGCCCACCTCTATGAACCCCATGGGTTCTCCTATTGGTCCCCACTCGACTGTGCCTGGCTTGAGTTGTCCTCCCCCCATGGGGAATCTTACTTGTCATTGGCTGACCTGCTATCTTTTTGAAGCCAAACAAGGACATAAAGTGCAAACACAAAGGTGAAGCAAAATCCCTGAAAGGATCCATCTCAGACTCTCCTTTCTTTGGGGGTAGGTACAAGGAGACAGACAGGTAGGCTGCTGCATGGCAACATTCCTATCTTGCCATTTCATCTCAACCTTTAGAGACCTCTTTTACTCCATCCTTCTCTTAAATGTTGGGGTCCCTCAAGATTCCGATGCAGGCTTTTCTCCTCTTATGTACTTCACACAGTGAGGTCATCCTCTCATGTGGCCTTAATACCATCTACATGACTAAATTTCCAGATCCTGTTCTCTGTCCCACGAACCTCTCCTGATTCCAGATCGGTGTATCTCTTTACCGCCTTGCTAGCTGCACTTAAGTGTTTCATAGGCACTATATTAGTCTGCTTGGGCTTCTTTAACAAAATATAGACTGGGTGCCTTAAACAATAAACGTTTATTTCTCACAGTTCTGGAGGCTGAGAACTCCAAGATCAAGATGCCAGGAGATTCAATATCTAGAGTGGCCCACTTCCTGGTTTGTAGTGCCACTTTCTTACTGTATCCTTACATGGCAGAAAGAAAGAGAGCACAGGCTGGTCTCTTCCTCCTCTTATAAGGGCACTAATCCCCGTCATGAGGGCTCCACCCCATGACCTCACCTAAACCTAATTACCTCCTAAAGGCCACGCTTCCAAATGCTATCGCATTGGGGCTTAGAGGTTTCAACGTATAAATTTGGGGGGGGGGGTACATACACATTCAGTCTGTAACACTATGCCAAACTGCATTCTTTACCCTCACAGCTCAACCAAGCTATACAATTAATTGCTCAGGTCTTGCCCACCACCAAAATCCCTAACACTAATACTCATTGATAAAATCTCTTTATCCTTCTGCCCCTCCTAAATTTTTTGTTCCTCCTACATATACATTTTATCTCTTCCATTTTCTTCCAGTTTGTTGACTCTTTTTTGGTTTAAGTTTTCCCCCTTGGCAGCCTTGATGAATTGTCCAGACCTTATAATTTGCTCACTAATTTCCCTCATTTTATTACTTCCCATCTTTCCACCCCTCTGCCTTACCAGCTCACCCTGGACCAATCCAATTGCCTGCCTTTTCCACGATGACACTCAAGCTACAGAATATGACAGTGAGGAGTGCCACAGTCAATTGAGAGTGTCCAACATGCGTACACATATGTGTTGCCTGGCCACCCTTTTCCAGCTCCTAGTCATAGGCTTCTATTTTCCTCAGCAACTGTGCCCCACATCTGCCCTTCTTTTTCAGCCTTTTCATCTCCACCTTTTCCTCTAGGTAGATGACCTTGTTTCCTACTTCACAAAAAAAATAAAGATTTGCAGATTCAATTCAGCTGGAGGCAGTATCACCCTGAGGTTAAGAACTCAGACTTGGGAGACAGATTCCCTGACTCTCACATCAGGTCACCACCTACTATGACCTTGGGAAAATTATCTGACCTCAGTTTTACTTTCTATAAAATGGGAAGTACGATAGTATCTATTTCACAGGGTTGTTTGGATGATTTAAAGTGTCTTGACATGGAGTAAGGGATCAATAAATATTATTTTAGAAAAGTTAATTATATGTTTATATTTTTGTCTCTCTACCCCACTAGACTATGAGTATAAAATGATTCTAGTACTAATTCCAACATGGGAGGGGGTGTGTTCCACACATCAAAACAATCCTCTGATACCAGTTTGGTGTGCTATAATTCAACTCAATTCTGACACTATCTACCTGGAGATGGCATCAGATCCCACAGGTGAAGGCCTCAGTCCTACAAGACTACCCCCACCCCACTCCTGATGCCAGTCTCAAACCCAGGTTATGACCTGTGCTTCTGACTGAGCAGCTATAGAGTAGAGGTTCCAACAACCTCATCCCTGAGTTCCATTAAATTGCAAGAGCTGCTCACAGAACTCAGGGAAACATTTTACTTATTACCTCACCATTTTATTGTAAAAGAACTTAGGAACTGCCAGATGGAAAGGATGCATTGGATAAGGTGTGGGGAAAGGGCCTGTCCAGGCAGGCCATTACCCCAAATTTCTACCTGTTCATCAACCCAGAAGGTCTCTGAACCCTCTGCTTTGTGTTTTTATGGAGGCTTCATTACATAGGCATGGTTGATTAAATCATTGGCTATTGATGATTGATTCAATTTCCAGCCTCCTCTTCCCAGAGGTCAGAGGGATGGGACTAAAAGTTCCAAACCTCTAATCATATGGCTGATTTCTCTTGGCAACTAGCCCCTATCCTCAGGTGTAGTCCAAAAGTCATCATTAGCATAACACAAGACATCTTGATGGCTCTCTACACATATGAAATTCCAAGGATTTTAGGAGCTCTGTGCCAGAAACTCTGAGGAAGACCAAAATATTTCTCGTTAGAAATCACAATATCAGAGTGCTCTGCCTTCACATAAATTACATTAACAAATGCATATAGAGATTATTAAAACAACACAAATCTTGCCGTCTAGTACTAGGAACATTTACTGAGTACTCTGTGCTAGCATTCATGGCTCTAAGCTCTTGACATGTATTAATTCACTTCATCTTTATAACCACCCTGTAAGGAAGGTGGCTATACTATTGTTAGCCTCATTTCACAGATGAAGAAACGGGAGCACAGAGAGGCTGATGCATTTGTTTGAGGTGACAACAACTATAAGTGAATGAGCTGAAATTCAAACCCAGGCAGTCTGACCCAGCTCTTATCCACTATCATGTGGCTAAGAAGTTTCCAGATTATTTTAAGGGTATTTTTTTAATAACCTCTAAACCAAAACAAATTGAAGAGCCAACTTTCAAGAAACATAAGCAACACCTGAGGAGGTGGCAGCAGGCAACCCAAGAAGGACCACTTACAATTTTCTTCCTGCTCCACAATACCCATCCGCATCACACCATAAATGGGCTAGAAACAGGTCCCCCCCAATTGGGTCCCCCCCACTGTGTATCTCACCCAAAGAGCAGCGAAGAGGCATGGAAAGATTGATAAATGCACTAGTGCTGAAAGCTCACAGAATAGCTTTTCTCCAATAACATTATCAATCTTGGGCCGATAAGCTTGAAAACTGTCACTTCCCAGGAGGACCTACATAGGGTTTTGAATCTACAGAATCTTGAGGAACAAGGGAACTTAACCACATTTTATTGGCCCCTATCACAATATTCCACATTTTTTTCAGCCTCTTTTCTAAGCACTAGTTTGCAAGAGTTGTGTATTTTATCTGCAACTAAGGTGAGTCTTACAACTAAGGATTTTTCTCCACTCCTCCCTCCTTACTCTCAGTTGATCTTCTCCCACAGGCTCTGGCTGATAAAATTGGCGTTGGCTGCTCTCTGGTTCGAGGGGAGTATGGCAGAGCTTGGAATGAAGTCAAGCTGATAAATGAATCTCTAAAGGGAGTGACTGGGGGTTTCCCTCCTCCTGAAGTATACATCGTTGACCTCATGTTCCAACCAGGTAGACTGATCAAGCTAAGAAGTAGAGAAGCAGATCTTTACAGATTTCTCTAAACTATCAAATGAACACAAAAGAAGCTCAAACAAGAAATTCATTCTATACCTCTTCTATGAAGGTCACCCATTAATTTTATTTCTTTAAATAAAAGTATTAGAAATGTTTTCTCTGTGTCAAAATGAGCACACTTGGATCAACTTGGTTGTGCTTCTGACTTCAGTCTTTTGGCAAAAGTTTGGTCTGATTAGATCATATTATGTGATAAGACAGGGGAATTGTCATGGTGGCACTAAATCTTCTATTTTGAGACTTGGACCCCTGGAATAATTTGATTTAACAAGTGTAATTTAGCTTGGGACTTTTTGAAAGCTTTCTTTTCTGTGTCTCCTTTCTGCCAAAACTTAATGACTCTGTTTGCTATAGATTTACTATGCATACCAGTTTTAATGTTTCTATTTACTTTGGCCTTACATGCCAAGTCCATGTCTTGGGAGGGGTTTTCGCATCTGTTCAGGATCCACTCCTGGGTCCAACTTAAATTTACATAACGTTGCAAAGGTTGTGATAACCAGTTTGAACTGCACCTTCCCCCACCCCAATGACAAAGCCAAAATACAAAAGAAGATTCCACTACAGGCTGAAGCAATTTACATTCTGGTTAGAAAATATAAAACTTCAGCTGAAACAAAGATTGGGCAGTAGTCTCCAGCACACTCTGCCCAGCTGACCCTTTACTTTAATAAATCTTCCTTATGTATTTCTACCTGCCTATGAATTCTCTCACAACCTGCTAGCAGCCCCAACATTATGTTCATTGTTCCTCATGAGAAGCTTATCATTGTCAGAATTAATCCACCCCACTGTTTCTCTGCCCTTTGGGAATCCTGTGTAGAAACACCTAGCTGATGTTCCCAGATAATTCTGTGACCTCATGACTGTCATTCTTCATGTCGAGAACACTTCAGGAAAAAACATAGTTAAATAAATTCAATGGTTTTTAATATCTTCAGTCACCTTTTCTCACTTGCATGAAGTAATGATGTAGAAATATTTCTGTGAGTGCCAGGATCGTGTCTCGCAAAACCGAAGAATGGAAGCACAGACCAACGAGAGGTGAGGAGTTGTAAAAGAGGATAGTTTATTAAAAGTAAAGAGTCGCAGCTCCCAAGCAGGTGGGGATTTCCGAATGGAATGCCCGTCCTGCCTGTTTATCATGATATGCTAGGAACTAATCATCTCCGAACTTTTTGGCAGCTTTTAGGGCTGTTTGTTTTTCAGAATTAGTGAGAGTCTGATTTAAGATTAACATGGCATCTTTCCAAGAGAGGTCAAAGACTTGGGTTAAGTTTTGGAAAGCTTCTGTACATTTATCAGGGTCATCTGAAAACTTCCCTAGATCTCCTTTTATTTGTTTGAGATCTTGTAGGGAGAAAGGGACTTGAACCGTGACAGGCCCAATTTCTCATGGCATCTCCTGTAAAGGAAGGAGATTTGCTTCCAGCTGGGTGTGCTATTATACAGAAAGTCCTGGATAAGGAGGGAAACAGGAGGGAGTCGAGGCAAAGGCCAGCTCAAGAGGAAGATTAGGGTATAGAGTTTTGGGATGTTGTTCTGACTGGGTACCTCCTGTGGGGGGCCTCCCCCTTGGGGGAGGAAAGTCCCATTGGAGGTTTCTTTGAGTGGGTCTCTTTTGAAGGGGTCTCCTTTAGAGGAGGGAGACTAGAAATTATAGCCAAAAAAGCCGGATCCACTTTACATTTCTCACGGAGGTCTGGGTTGTCCCTCAGAGTGAAGAAAGCTTGAATATATGGAACTTCTGACCATTTGCCTTCCCATCTGCAAAACAGATCTAGCTGCATAACAGTATTATAATTAATACTTCCCTCTGAAGGCCAAGTCTCCCCATCTTGTAATTTGTATTTAAGCCAAGCGTCGGAACAAAAGAAGACCAGGCGCCATTTCTTTTTTAGAATCTGAGGGTCAAATTTGTCCCAATGTTTCAAGATGCAATCCAGCGGGGAAGGCATGTGAGGGCTGATTGCCCATGTGGAAGGGAGGGAGAAGAGAAAGGCGTCCCTTTACTGTTCGTCTCCCAACAACTGTGACTAGAGTGTCCTCTAGCTCAATCCAGGAGACTGTACGACTAGTTCCGAGGCATGTGTGGAGACACGGCACGCCAGGGTAGTAGCGCTTACTTGGACTGCCTAGCCCGTGTCCCAGGAGTGCGCCTGCCCATATCCGTGTGTGTACCCGCCTGGATGTCTGGTGCCAGCCACCCACAGACTGATAAAAGCCGTGGCCAAAGATGGGATGTTTTAAAGTGGAAGGGTATATGGCCTGACTCTGGGCACCTGGAAAATTGATGATGCAATTGATATAATAGCGGCCTTCTGAATAGAGGTGTTTAAGGAGGGAGTATATACTCAAAGCTTGTAAGGAAGGCATAAGGCATAGGTAAGAGGGAGTGGAAGGAGGCTCTGAAGCCCAAATATGAGGGGGTGGGGGACAGAAAGAGACATCTAAAGCCCCAAAAGGCTTCCGAAAAGGCTTCAGATAAGGCTGCTTCCTTAAGGAAAAGTGAGTCCGGAATATCTTGGTCCTCCTTAAAAACTTTGCCTGATGATTGGCAACAACAGAGGTGTAAAAGAAAGGCGGTGAGATACTTGGGACCCCAGGGGCAGCCTCCTAGATGAACTTGAGCCACTAAACAATTATTGGAAAGTCGGCAACAGGTGGGAAGGGCACAAAAACAACAGAGATGTTGGGTGGGAATTCCAGGACACCTCCATCTGCGCTTTAAAACTAAGAGGAGTTCACAATAGGATGATACGAGAGGGTATGCTATATGCCAGTAAATTTTATCCTGACTAACCAGAGATGTCTATAGAGGAAGAGGTCCACATTCTTACCTTAAGATGTCTTGAGGCTGGTGGAGAGTGCTGAGGAGGTCTCACGGGGAAGGGGCTCCGGACCAACACCTCAAGAGCTGAGGAGAGAAAGTGGCAGGATGAAAAGAGCAACATCGTTGGAGGAGATGTTCAGCCAGCACCCTTACAGGCGGTTGGGCTGGGGCGGGACCTGTGAGACCTTTGGAAACTCCCTGCAGAGTAGCCGAGGCCAGAGCTCCTCAGTTGCCTGCAAAGGTCTGCAACCCCAGTCGCATGCCAGTATTCAGTCTCCTCGTGGAAAGGAAGAAGAGCAGCAGAGGAATAGGAGAAAATATTAGGTGTGGGGAGGGAGCATTCAAATGGCATCCTACTGGAGAGTCAGGTCAGAAGACCCAGGGTGCGTTTGGAACTCACTGCAAAGTAGCGGCAGCCAGAGCTCCTCAGTTGCTACCAAGGATTGTTCACCCCAACCTCGCACCATTCTTGGGCTTCCCTCCTCACAAGAGAAAGCTACTACGGGCAACATTCCCCCTGCTCAGTGCTGGGGGGGATGAACCAGAGCCCTTCCGCAAAGCCTTTACGTCGTGTCTTAAGGTCAGCAGGCGCACTAGTCACTTTTAAATGGCTGACGGAGGCCAGATATTTGTGTGACAGGAGAAAGAGACAAAAAATGATGAAGACCCATAAGTGGGCAAGTAGAAAGGCACAGATAATATATTCCTCTCCTTCAATCTCGGACGAGCAACCAAATTATGTAGGAAATTTTTCTGTGAGTGCCAGGATTGTGTCTTGTGAAACTGAAGAATGGAAGCACGGACCAAGGAGAGGTGAGAATTGTAAAAGAGGATAGTTTATTAAAAGTAAAGAGTCACAGCTCTTGGACCGAGAAGGGTTCCCGACTGGGTTGCCCAACATGGGCAAAGGCTCTGGTTTTTATGTTCCCTTGCCTGCTTGGAGAAGGGAGTGCCAGCTGCCCTCTAATGGAATTCGCCCATCAGGTTTGTCCTGTTTGCCCATCCTAAAGGGATTAACGAACCCATTCCTATCTATCAGATCTGTTCCTTTTGTCCACAAGGGACTTATGAGATAATTTATTAACCTCAAGGCACATTCTTATATCTTTGTCCTGGAGTGAAGGAGCCATTCCAGAATCTGGAGTTTCAGGATATGGCTGCCTTTTGTTTATTCTACCAGGAACCTTCCTGTCTACCTAGCAACATGCTAACTAACCTGTCTCAGTAAGATTATTAATAGTTTAAATATTTATAGATCCATTTTATAGATCCATTTTAGTATTACAAATTCTTTTAAAAAATTTGTTCATATTTTTAAAAGCTTATTCAGAACACTGTTTAATATATTTCACTGAACGATAAATATTTCTAAAAACTAGTTTTATAAATTGTATTTGTCCTGTTTATGTTGACTTGGAAATATACCTTCAGTTAAAAACAATTGTTTTGCATCTACACATTGTAATGCTGGGTGACAAAAATATTATTTTAAATTCATGTAACTTAAAAATTCTTCTCTTGGGAGAGCTCAAAAGATACATAGAAACAAATGACAATGAAAATACATCCTACCAAAATTTTTGGGATGCTGCGAAAGCAGTTTTAAGAGGGAAATTTATATCATTACAGGCCCATCTCAAGAAACAAGAAAAATCCCAAATAAATAACCTCATGTTATACCTTAAAAAACTAGAAAAAGAAGAACAAGCGAAACCCAAGGTCAGCAGAAGAAAGGAAATAACAAAAATCAGAGCAGAACTAAATGAAATAGAGAACAAAAAGACAATAGAAAAAATTAATGTGACAAAAAGCTGGTTCTTTGAAAAGATTAACAAAATCGACAAACCCTTGGCTAGACTCACTAAGATAAAAAGAGAGAAGACACTAATTAACAAAATCAGAAATGAAAAAGGGGAAGTTATCACGGACACCACAGAAATACAAAGGATTATCCAAGAATACTATGAAGGACTATATGCCACCAAATTTAATAACTTAGAAGAAATGGACAAGTTCTTAGAAACATATAGCCTTCCAAGGCTGAATCATGAAGAACTGGAAAATCTTAACAGGCCGATCACCAGTAAGGAAATTGAATCAGTCATCAAAAACCTTCCCAAAATCAAAAGTCCTGGACCAGATGGCTTCACCAGTGAATTCTACCAAACCTTCAAAGAGGATCTAATACCAATCCTGCTCAAACTCTTCCAAAAAATTGAAGAAGAGTCAGTACTCCCTAACTCATTTTATGAGGCCAACATTACCCTGATACCAAAACCTGGTAAGGACAACACAAAAAAAGAAAACTACAGACCTATATCTCTGATGAATACAGATGCTAAAATCCTAAACAAAATTCTAGCAAATCGAATACAACAATGCATTAAAAAGATTATTCATCACGACCAAGTGGGGTTCATCCCCGGGGCACAAGGATGGTTCAACATTCGCAAATCTATCAATGTGATACATCACATAAACAAAATAAAGGACAAAAATCATATGATTCTATCAATTGATGCAGAAAAAGCATTTGATAAGATACAACATCCATTTATGATTAAAACACTTACTAAAATTGGTATAGAAGGAAAATACCTCAACATAATAAAGGCCATATACGACAAGCCCTCAGCTAATCTCATAATTAATGGTGAAAAGCTGAAGTCCTTTGCTCTACGTTCAGGAACACGACAAGGTTGTCCCCTATCACCTCTGCTTTTCAACATAGTGTTGGAAGTCCTCGCCAGAGCTATCAGGCAAGAGAAAGAAATAAAAGGCATCCAAATTGGGAATGAAGAAGTTAAATTGTCACTCTTTGCAGATGACATGATGCTATACATAGAAAACCCTAAAGACTCCACCAAAAAGCTATTAGAAACAATCAATGAATATAGTAAAGTTGCTGGCTACAAAATGGACGTACAAAAGTCCATTGCTTTCCTATATACCAACAATGAAATCTCAGAAAAAGAGATAGAAAAAACAATTCCTTTTGCAATTGCAGCAAAAAGAATAAAATACCTAGGAATAAACTTAACCAAGGATGTGAAGGACCTATATGCTGAAAACTATAAGACATTTTTGAAAGAAATTGAAGAAGACACAAAGAAATGGAAAGACATTCCGTGCTCATGGATTGGAAGAATCAACATAGTTAAAATGGCCATATTACCCAAAGCCATATACAGATTTAATGCAATCCCCATTAAAATCCCAATGGCATTTTTTAAAGAAATAGAACAAAAAATCATCAGATTTGTTTGGAACCACAAAAGACCCCGAATAGCCAAAGCAATATTAAAAAAAAAAGAACAATACTGGAGGTATCACACTCCCTGATTTTTCCTTGTACTACAGGGCTACAATAATCAAAACAGCTTGGTATTGGCGGAAAAACAGACACATAGACCAATGGAATAGAATTGAGAACACAGAAATAAAACCACATAAATATGGACAGATAATTTTTGACAAAGAAGCTAAAAACATACAATGGACGAAAGACAGCCTCTTCAATAAATGGTGCTGGGAGAATTGGATAGCTACGTGCAAAAGAATGAAACTGGACTGCTATCTGTCACCATGTACCAAAATTAATTCAAAATGGATCAAAGACTTAAGCATAAGACCTGACACAATAAACTGCATTGAAGAAAACATAGGTACTAAACTTATGGACCTTGGGTTCAAAGAGCATTTTATGAATTTGACTCCAAAGGCAATGGAAGTAAAAACTAAAATAAACAAATGGGATTATATGAAACTGAAAAGCTTCTGCACAGCAAAAGAAACTATTGACAAAATAATGAGGCAACCAACTGAATGGGAGAAGATTTTTGCAAACAGTTCCTCTGATAAGGGGCTAATATCCAAAATATACAAGGAACTCATGAAACTCAACAACAAAAAAACAAACAACCCAATTGAAAAATGGACAGAGGACCTGAAGAGACATTTCTCTAAAGAGGATATACAAATGGCAAATAGACATATGAAAAAATGCTCAACATCGCTAATCATCAGAGAAATGCAAATGAAAACCACAATGAGATATCACCTCACCCCAGTCAGAATGGCTTTCATCAACAAAACAAATAGTAACAAGTGTTGGAGAGGCTGTGGAGAAAAAGGAACTCTCATACACTGTTGGTGGGAATGCAGACTGGTGCAGCCGCTATGGAAGGCAGTGTGGAGGTTCCTCAAGAAATTACGAATAGAATTACCATATGACCCAGCAATCGCTCTCCTGGGTATCTACCCCAAAAATATAAAAGCATTTCTCTATAGTGACACGTGTACGCCAATGTTCATTGCAGCTTTGTTTACGGTGGCCAAGACATGGAAACAACCAAAATGTCCTTCGATAGATGAATGGATAAAGAAGTTGTGGTACATATACACAATGGAATACTATTCGGCGTTAAGGAAAGATGATATAGGAACATTTGTGACAACATGGATGGATCTCGAGAGAATAATGCTAAGTGAAACAAGTCAGACAGAAAAAGCAAAGAACCCTATGATTTCACTGATATGTGGTATATAAACCAAAAAGAACAAGACAAACAAATGAGAAACAAAAACTCATAGACACAGACAATAATTTAGTGGTTACCAGAGGGTAAGGGGGTGGGGGGTGGGTGATGAGGGTAAAGGGGATCAAATATATGGTGATGGAAGGAGAACTGACTCTGGGTGGTGAACACACAATGGGATTTATAGACGATGTAATACAGAATTGTACACCTGAAATCTATGTAAATTTACTAACAATTGTCACCCCAATAAAATTAATTAAAAAAAAAAAAAAATTCTTCTCTTGGAAATTTTGAAATACAGAAATAGAATAAGTCTTTGCTGAGGAATTGTGTTTTCAGTATTAAGCACAAAACAGAGAGCAAATACACATTTCAGATGGTAAGAGATAAAAATAAGTAATATGATCTCATGAAGTGTATATTTCCTAGTCAGGCATTGAGTCTAAAATTTACTTGTGTAATCATCTTACTATAAGTTCTTTAAAAGTGAGTTTGATTTTAGGAATTAAGGCAAAATTATTATGTATTAACCAATCTGTAAGTTCAAAGAATGTCTAATTCTTTGTTTCCAAATACAGTTCTTAAGATCAAATTTATCATGCAATTTCATGAACTAGAGAATGCATTATAGGCTATAAACCTGTATAAGCATTTTCAAGTCTGTTTTGATCCAGGAGGCATTTAAAGTAGATTACAAAGATATATAAGATGTAATGAAATAAAAATCAATGCAAAACAGGTATGAGTGTAGAAAAGAACGTTCAACAAAGCCAGAAAGAAGCTTAGAATTCAAATGCATCCATGAAAATCTTATGCATTTGTTAGAGGTGAGTGAAAATTTGACGCTAAGCTCTCTAGCAGCCAATGCGGAGGGAAATGCTATCAGTTACATGATTTATAATCGAGGCCCTAGATAAAAGCATAAAACAGTTTCTCAGGAGAAGCAAAGACCAGGGAATTCCTCTTTGAGAGCTTCCTACATATGACAAATGTAATATAGAAAACAACATCTTTGAAAAATAACCTTCTAGTAAGTTCTGGAAAGAGTTTTCATAGGGCAATGGCCTAACATCAAAATGGAATGAGGGAGAGTTCCATACATATCCAATATGTGGTCCAAGTAAATAGCACATTTTTCAGTCTGGTATAAGCCAAAGACACATTTTTATTTTTCGTCTTTGAGACAATTATGTATATCATTTCTCTCAATTAGGTTCTAGGTAATCACTGAACCGGAATGAGTTTAAACTATATTCTCTGACAAGTCTTTGACATTTACCTATTCTGTGTTATCAGTTAAGTAGACAGCCATAAGATTTAATAATAAGTCAATCTAGTATAAAAAGAAAACACATACACGACAGTAACCTAAATTATAAAATACCTAAAAATAGATTTAACAAGAAATATACAAGAAAAACTATAGAATTTAATGAGATCTGAATAAATGAAGATACACATCATTTTCTTTGATTGAAAACTCAGCAATATACTGGTGGCAAAAGGTGAAGGTATTAAAAAATGCAAATTATTAGTTATAAAATAGTCATGGGGATGTAAAGTACAGCATACAGAATATAGTCAATAATATTGTAATAACTAATATGTACATTTAATATAATTTCATATAGAACCTCAACATATTTTCTTTTCTGGAACTTGACAAATTGTAAGAATGAATGCATATGAATGCCAATAATATTTTGAAATAAAAAAATAAATAGGAATTGGCTTCATCATATATCAAAACATATATTAGAAAGCAGTAATGAATCAATTAGTTTGGAACAAGCACAAACATAGAAAAATATTAAGTCCCAAACGTAGCTTTTCTGCCTTGTGGGAAAATGATAGCCTATTCAGTAAATGACAATGGGAAAATTATGAACTTGGCAAGGGGAGATCCTTTCTATTTATGACAGAAAAACTAGAAGCCATAAAAGAACACAGCTGACAAGTTTGGCTACACAAAACTTTTAAATTCCTGTTCATAAAAATACAGCATAAGCAAAAATATTTCTGTTCAGCAAAATAAAATGTAAGCAAAATTATAGGCAGGGAGAAAAAAAATTACAGCATATGTAACAGACAAAATGTTCATATGCTTCATAAACAAAGAGCTTTTATAAATTAGTGAGAAAAAGATGATCCATTTGGAGAACAGGCAAAGAGAACTGTATTTGAATAGGACATCTATACAGTAGTAAGAAATAATCCCCAGATCTCAGTCATTTAAGATAGTCTTTTATCACATTACATGTCAAGAACAGGCTGGTAGAGGGGACTCAGGTCCACACAGTCACTCAAGGACCCAGGATGGCAGCAGCCTCTCCTTATGTAACTGCACTGTCTGGAATACGGGACCTTCTCAGTCATTACAGTGGGAAGACAAATGTGCAAATGTGAGGAGTGCTAATGATCTCCTCAAGGAACTACATGCTTTGGGCTGAAACAATATGTTATTTAGTCAGAACTAGATCCAGAAAATATGGGGCAATGTCTAGAACCAAGGAGATCTGAGTTAGAATCCTGACTGTTATTTAAAAATTGTGGAAATTCTGGCAACTCTTCTGGTTGTGAGATTTCAAAATAATTTATATAAAGTAATGTATTAGTTTGTCACATCAAAAGCTACAGTTTCTCTTCTGGAGATCAAAGTATTTCATTAAAATTAATATCTAAATTTCAAAAACAGCTATTAATTAAATGGAGAAACAGACATTTAAATAGAATCCTTTTCACAGGCTTTTAGCCTTTAAGCAAATATAAATGAGGATTCCAATTTGCAATGTACTTTGCAGTGTACCCTGATCTGAGTACACATCAGATTTCAAAAGTATCATTTCCTTGTCAAAGAAGCAGCATTGTCATCCATGAAAAATGCTTTTCAAATGGATATTCACCTTTTCTTTTTATTGACACAGAATTCTTTAAATAGTAACTTGTTTCTCAGGAAGATATCCTTATAGTATTCCTATGCCAAAGGCAGTAATCTGGAGGTAAGATACAGAGGTTTCAGGAGACATGCATTTTCCCTTAGAGCCATTCACAGAAAGGCTGTAATCCACATACCGATGGTACTTGTTTGTTTTAATTCAGCTGAATATGAGGGGAGGATAAACTCATTCTCTGAAACTATAATGGAAAATATCACTGTTTTTGGTATGCTTTTAAAGCAATACAATAAGCACCAAATTAATTATTTAGAGTTTAGTATTTAAAAGTACTATTCTTTATTTAAAATTACCTGAATATTATTATATAGATCACCAGCAACAGCTTTGCTTAGGCTTAGGCTTTTAAAGCCATGAATATAAATATTTTAATAATATAAGTGGACATGACTTGAAAAGACAGCCGTTGAAGAATTAGGTGTGAATATATTCATATATTGAATTCAAATAAGGCTCTTGCAGAACTCACACAGTACAAGAGTGCCATAGGAGCTGCCAATATATAAAACACAAATCACAATTTTAAAAATAAAAAGAAATGTTGGAAAAGGTAAAGAAATTGTATTGCAGTGATTTTACTTATAAATTCCATAAGCCTTTAATATTGAGAAGCAATATAACAGTGGTAAAAAGCCAAGGTTTGGAGTCAGAACTGAGATTAAGTTCTACATCTACCTTTTTCTACCTGTGTGACATTGACAAAATTATTTAACCTCTCTATCCCTCAGTTCACTCTTCTGGAAAATGGGGGTAAATAATAACAACTGATTACATATTGCATACTATGTGCCAGAGGCTAGTCTATTCCTTCAGTTAATCCTTCCGGTGACCCTATGATATATAGGTAGTATCATTCATGTTTAGCAAGGAAAGCACAGAGAAGGTAAGTGACTTATCCAAAAATCGCTCAGCTAGTAAGCGGCAAAGCTTTCAATTTGAAACTACTTTGTCTCGGGAGGCTCATAATCTGTGTGCCTGATAAAACTGCTGTGAGGAAGAAACAAGGCCATACGTGTAAATGAGAGATGTGTGTGTGCAAGGGGACATGAAAGGTGTGCGAGCATGTTTGTGTGCATGTGTGTTTATAGCTTTCCAATTAATGCTTACATATATTCTGTTCCTACCTCTGCCCTTAGCATGTTTTGAGGGAATTGTTTATTCTTCATCTATCTCTCCTTTTAGATCAGAGATCAGCAAAAAGGTTTTCCTTAAAGGGCCAGTCAATACTTTAGGCTTTTCAGACCATAGTCTCTATTGCAACCACTCAACTCTGCTATAGTAGCACAAAAGCAGCCATAGATAATACCTGGAAAATAAACTTTATTTAGCAAAACAGAAGTGGGCCAGATTTACTTTGGATGATGAGTCCTTTGTGGGTATGGGCATGGAAAGGGCTATGCTTTGCTTATCCTTGTCCCTGGGTACCTTAGGACATTCAGGGGAGACTCTCAACACTGGCGTTCATCTTCCTTGGTTTCTCTGGGCACTAAGATGGATCTATTTGAAATCACTCCAATGGATGCCAAAGCAGATGCCTTATTTTTCAATAAGAATAAGAATAGACTTGACCCATCTAAAAAAGAAAATAAATTTTTCTATTTTCTAAAGTGTCAAGGGTCTGAGGTTTTGCCTACGTGTAAGCTAACTGCCACAGTTTCATGGTTGTCAGAAGACAAGAGTTCCTGTGTCAGAAGCAGAGCACTTTATTACTCACGGCATAGCAAGTAGCATGGGACAGCATATTGAGTCAGTTCTCCTTACTCCCTAGTCTAACGTGGGCAATGTGGATAGGCCTAGATGAATGCCTACAAATGCAGTGGCTTGTGTTACAGGAGAGGAACCCTGACCTTAGAGAACCCAATCTTTTATAATGGACAGCAAGCATGCCTGCCCTTTTCACCATAGGGAAGACATTATATGACTCCACCATAGGGGAGACATTATATATTCCAAGGCTGTTTGCTAACAACCTTGAAAAAACATTTCAAAACAAAGGGCCACCATGAAATCTCTGTTTATAAGACATGCAGAAACAAGGGAGGTCCATGGAGAATTGTCTCCCAATAGCTTTATCGATTCTTACAGTATACAAGGCTTTATGGAATTTCTTATCTATAAAATAGAAATGATTAACCCATGGTCATGTGAACTTACCCTAGCTAGTACCTCAGTAATTATATATGTATATTTTAAATACACATTTATATAAATTTTTAAAATGTTATATGTATATATAAAAATTATACATAAGAAAAGTCACAGTAAATCAGCTTAATGATTCATGAGGCCAATTTTCTTTCTCTCTCAATACCAAAGGAACATTTGTGAGAAAGTATAGTAGTTTTCCTCAATATCATTCTACTAATCTTTTGTCTACAATTTCAAATCCAAATTCAAATCATGTTTCACCTTCTCCCTAAGTTTCTCTAGATGCTTTTTGTTCTTCTGACGACCTTCTATAACACCATCTTTGGCACTTATTTTGGCATTTTCCTTTAAGCTTACTGCCTTTCTTCCCAATGTACATGTATATTGTGTAGTAGTTAAGAGCGTGCATGATCCTTGGAATCAAAGAGACTTGGGTTTGAGTCCTGCTTTTGTCAAGAATTCTTAACAGTGGGATGTTGAAAAAAAGTTTTTGTTTCCTTGTGTCTAAAATGAGGATACAATAACAGTAGCCACTTCATAAGATTGCCCTGAGGAATAAAAAAGATAGTGAGTATAACCTGCCCTGTACAGTGCTAAACTTACTCAGTGGTTGACGACTGTTAGCTATTATGCTTTGATCTCCCCCAGTGAGACAGAAAGCTATTTCGGATCTGGCATACACCTTACTGGCAGTTACTACCACAGGGTAGTTTGAGCAGTATTTGTTGATTGTTTTTATGCCTTAAATTAACTGACCTTAAAGATGACAGTGAGATTTTCATTAGTTTTCATTTTCATTTGGATACTCTTGAAAAGTAATTGTGTGGTAAAGGAAAACACTCCCATCTCTATCACGGCTACTTTTGAACTTGTGCACCAGGAAGTGAAAATGCAGAAAGGCATACTATCTCTAGAGCTTCTGTCTAAAATCATCCCCCATCACTAACACCTTGCCTGTCCACAGGGTGTAACCTGTGGTGGCTGCTCCATTACAAAAGGACACAGCGTTACTTCCATGGTTTGATGATTTCGTATTGCTGCTCGGCCCAGCTTGTCTGTGATTTCGAATGACTCATCACGTATATTTTCCTTTTAAAGTCCTATTAATTTGTGTCTTAAGACTACTTAGGTTCTTGTTAACTTGCTAACAATGCATAAGGCTCCATATCAGCTAAGATTTTTTTCCATCAACCAGAACTTGCAAAGGAGCAGGCCCTTGTTTTTACAAGCCCTAGTAATCAGTATCTGCTTTGATCCTTGAACAACACGGGGGTTGAGGCCGTAGGGCAATCTCTTGTGCAGTCGAAAATCTGCGTCCAAGTTTTGACTCCCCCAAAACTTAACTAACCTACTGTTGACTGGAAGCATTACCAATAACATAAACAGTCAATTAACACATGTATTATATACTATATTCTTACAATAAAGCTAATTAGAAAAAAATGTTATTAAGAAAATCATAAGAAAGAGAAAATACATTTACAGTATTTATTGAAAAAGATCCACATGAAAATGGACCTACACTATTCAAACCCATGTTATTCAAGGTCAATTGTATTTCAGTCATGAGTGTCAGTCTGACCTCAGAGCAATGAACTAAGAGCCATCAGTTTCCTTTTCCAGCTCATAGATAACAGCCCCCAAATCCTGCACACAGTCCAACTCTTATCTTGAGACAGTCCCAGTTTGTTTTACAGGAGAACAGCTGGCATACAAATGGAATCAAGTACTTTTAAGTAGTCATTAATCATATTGATAAGAACAGCTGAAACAAACAGTGTTCTCTCTAAGTACTTACATATCTGACATACAAATCAAGTGATAGTCCAATTAGTTTATTTATAGGTTCCTTTCTTTGAAAAATCTGAGTTAGTGTCTGCCTTTTCTTTTGATTCCATAGAGTTTGCTTTTAGAAAAACCCAGATGAATGTATTTATATCTGTATTATTAAGTCATTTTCCTGCTAAATTATTGATAGTCATTATCAGGCATACACAATATTCTAGCTGTGTGACATTTGTTTAGCTTTCCAGAAAAAAACTTTTAATCTCGTTTTATTAATACAAATGAGAGAGAGAGAGAAAAAGAGATAGAGATAAATAAGCTGGTTCCTTAGACTCTTACAGAATAGAAAACTTGACTTGTATCCTTTGTATGCAATTATTCACTCCTTTGAGAATTAGGATGAGAGGAAAAAAATTAACTGCTGAATAAGGAGATTTTCCTTATGCGGTTGTTATGTTTCCCTACCTAATAAGACCATAGTAAAATAAAAAAATAAAAAGGAAACTAAGAATTGTCAGGATGGACTTCAGAGCATCACTCAGAAGTAATAATATCGAACCCATCCTGGCTGGTTTTAAGGAGTAGCACCAAATTTAGCAACAGGAAAGCCCTCTGCATGCCCAGAGCCGTGACTGCTACCTACATAAACATAATTGGTGAGTTAAAACCACTTACAGGATAAATCAAATGCTCTCTCTTGTGCATGTTATTTACTAAGTGAGTGCCATGAGAATCAGGATTGCAGTGTCTGATGCTGCCACACAATCGCAATCAGAGAACACACCCACGACTATGGAATCCCACAGACAAGAAATGAAGAAATGAGGAAGGTCTGGGTAAACCTCTTACTACCGGACTGTCTGATTATCTTTATGCTTAGTTTTACAGTCACAATCACATTATTGGCATAGTCCTCAAGGCCAACGCTGGGCGGGGGGGCAGGAGAATGACATCTGGCTGGGAACCTAGTGCAGAGCCTTAATGTAAATCACTCAGGAAAGAAGCCAAATCTGGCCTTTAGCCTGTCCCTGGCCAAGTTTCAGAGCCCTCAGTCAGAAGCCTGGGAGAGGACCCCTGGAGAATGGCTACCCCAAGGACACATTCTATTATCATTTTTCATGTACAGTTGGCATCTCTGTCAAAGATACCATGTAGAAAGGATGCAAAAACCCATAGCTATGAACTAGAAACTTCCAGAAAGAAAGTCATAGTGGATCTTTGGCAAGTGTTTCAAAGTGCTCCCTCAGCTCAGGTCTCCATGTCCAAGGTTAAGTGTGACTAAAACACTAATCCAAGGAGAGGTTGGCAAATAACTGTTCTTCAAAGTTAAACAAAATTGGAACCACACTTGTTTTTAATGAGTGTATTCATTTCTATAAAAAGACAAAAAATATATATGAAATAAATCATCTGGTAAATTTGAGACCCATGTTGTACTGAAAGTCTTGATTGCAAGACGCCATCAGCTTTAAAGTTTTGTTACTGGGTTTTAGTTGTTTGCTGATGACAGGATTCAGAATACACTACTCCAAAACATGGCAACTTGGCATAGTGAATATTTCTAGTTGAAGGAATGTGAGAAATAGCAGGTGTAGGACGGACTTTCTGACCTCCCTTGTCTCCCCTGAAGCAGGTCACAAGAACCTCGTCTGAGAGGTGACCTCCCTACACGCAGAGGAAAGGAGCATCCTCGTCTCCAAAGACAGAGGGACCATGAGAGGAATTTCAACAGCCTTGCTGGGCTTCCCCCAGTTCACGACCTTTAGCTCAATACCCTATTGTTCTACCATGTTTTTTCCACAACTTTCCATTCTTCTTCAAACCTAATATAAAAATACTCAGATCTCACCTTTCTTGGGGGTCTTCATTTCCTTATGAAGGCTCCCGTGTTACGTAAAACTTATGTTAAGTAAATTTGTATGCTTTACTCATGTTAATCTGAACTCTGTCAGTCCAATTTCCAGGGCCCCAGCCAGAGAACCTAGGAGGGTAGTAAGAAAGACGTTTTTCTCCCCTTCACTGAAGTTGTTTGGCCACCTTCTTGTCTTTATAGATTCATGCCCTGGAGATATTTAATCACTAAAATTCTTGGGGCTTGAAAATATTTAGATGATGGGCTTCCATTGGGCACCAGTACCTACTGATATGCTATTTCTATTCTCAGGACATGGGTATGCGGTTTGCACAAGGAGAACTATTAGTAGCCTCACTTTTCAAGCCACAGAAACACTCACTCCCCAGTCTCCAAATTACAGATATGACCTGTTAGCACATTATAATTACCATAATGTCTGGAAAGTTATTTCATTATAATTACTTTTTAAAACTTCTACACAGATGTAAGCAAAATTTGAAATATCCACCTGTAAACAGACGTATGTCGTGATTTTTAGCTGAAGGCAAGTGACTCCCTGGCCCTCAGTTTTTTTGCCCAGAAAATGGCAATGACAATGGCTCCCTTCTCATAGGGCTGTAAGAATTAAATAGCTGAATAAACATAAAGAAGTTAAAAACTTGCCTGGCACAGAGGAAGCACGAAATGACTGTTCGCCCTCCTCAGCCCATTTAGGCAGTGCCTTGGGACCCAGACTTTCAGACATAATCAACATAAAGGGAACTCTGCAGATAGAGACAATTCACAGCCTCCTTCCATTCACTGAGGGGCACGCTGGGTGTAACAGAACAGTCAATCAAACCACATCCCTGACCAAAGGAGAAATCGTCCTCTCTCTTCTCACCTTGGATTTTAAGGGTGAATTGGGGTGAGGACAGGTATGCCCTCTCACTTTTGCATGTGCAGACAAGACTGGGAAAATCTGTCCAAATGGTTTCTGACAGTCCTAGGAGTATGATAAAAGGCTTTTTTCTTAAAAGAAAAATCACTTTGAATCTCTCAATGTCAGGAGCTGGGACTTTCTGTTGGGAAACACCTGAAGACTGTGGCTTCTTTTTCTCTCCCCCCAAAGCGAGGGCCTCTGGACAGAGCCCTTGAAACTCAAGGGCAAGGGAAGGGCCTGGAAAGTCCAATGTTTCCTGATCTCTAGGGCTCCAGGCAATACTGAGCTTTCCAGGAATTCAGCACTGCAAAGTGGCAAGGGTCCTCATGTCTGTACTGAGATCCCTAGTGTGCCAGGTCTCCAGGTATACCCCTGGCAAACCCTGTGGTGAGCAAAGCTGGTTTCGCAGCCCACCTTCCACACTTTTCTCCCAGCTCCTCCCCATTACCCCCACACACCCTCAGGTTAATCAGCCTGCTCTCTGGGGGCCCATCAGTTCCAAAGCCTTCTTTGGAGAAGGATGAACTCCTCAGCTGGAAGCTGTAAAACCATGCTCAAAGAGAATCTGCATACAAAACTTGAAGCTGAATAATTGACTCTTTCATTGTGGCATTTCAAGTGTCAGTGAACATAGACAAAATGTATTATTTTCTTTTTAAAAGATATGTGCTCATTATAGACAATATGGAAAATATAGCAAAGATGAAATAAGCTTTCTATGAGCTACAGAGTATTTGTGTTTTGATATTGTGGACAGAAAAAGAGGGGCCACATACTAAACCTGATGAGCTCAGGAGAGGCTGGGCCTGGCCAGCCCTGCAAACTCAAAGACTGAAATTAACCACATATGGCAGGATGGTCTGACCATAAAAATTCCTAACTAAAAGCATGTCATGATAAGTAGTCACACCCTTGATCCGTAGCTTCCTTGACAAAGGTGAATCTTTACCTTAAGTGAGCCTGTCTATTGTCTTTTTTTGCATCTAAGACAACCTACACTTGAAATGTTGGAGTAATCCCTTTTTCCGGACCGCTCAGGACACAACCCTCCACACTGAGCAGGAAAGTATAGAATTCCTCATTATTGTTGTCCTCTGATTACCATTTCTATGTACTGTGAAATGCTAACTATTAACTATCCTGTACCCACCAATATAAAAGAAATATTTGTCTCTCCAATTTACTTTTTATCCAATCCCAGAGATTCCGCGCACCCCAGCCCGCTTTGCTTTCTCCCACCCCCTTAATCTACCACCAATGGATTTCATGTAACCCTCTTCCTTTAATTCTAATGCATAAAATAAGTTGCAAAACCGCCCTTTTCCCAAGCATTTTCTCAATCCATTGAGATTTTGCTTCCGACAATTGTCATCAGTTTGGCTCAAATAAACTCTTATATGCTTTCTCTTAGGTAGGATGTTTTTCCTTCGGCAATGTATTTCATTCCAGTCTATAAATTTGGACATTTTAAAAAAGCTTAATGACTTACTGAATATCTAGATTTTCGTTCTTATCCCCAACATAGAATACTTTTATTTAGGAAGCGTACTGGGGGAGAAGGGTTGGTGCAAGAGGGAGCTTTCCTGGCGTCCAGAAGTCCTGTGCTGCTCCCTGCCCTGGGTACATGCCATGTCCCTTCCCTTGTTCATGGAAAAGCCTGGCAGTAAGAAGTGAATTTGGAGAAAAGAACTTGGAAACATTGCATTTTCTACATCCTCTTCCTGTGTTCAGAGTCACTGGCTCTTTCTCAAAAGCCTTGGCTTTGTGAAATAGCAGCCACAACTGTGACAAGCTGGGTGGTAAATAGGATATTGATGGGCAATTACTTGACACCAAATAGCTCCATAAATCAATGTGTTAGAAGCTGGTACTACAGTCCAGGGCAGTGCTAAGCAAATGCAGGCCCCAAAGCCCTGGGAGGTGAGGATGGGGAACAGAGGAGGCCTCCTGAACACCTTGCATAGAATAGATTTCTTTCATGAGGAGCAGACACCCCACCCTCATCATACTGTGGCCTAGACGCGCGCGCACAATTGAAGGCAGGAAGCCCAACAGTGTAGGGTTTGGGGAGCCTTGGGTGGGGTTCCAAATGGGGCTGTGCTCCTGCCTCAGAGCCTTCCTGTGACTACCAGCTCCATCGTACCTCCTGACTTCCAGAATGGGGAGCTTTAAAAAGCATTAGTGTTTTAGGATTCTAAAAGTAATACAGTTTCATTGTAAAGAATTTAAAAAATGTAGACAAATATATAAGGAAGCAGCTGTCACCCATAGTCCCATGACCAGAGGTAACTAATCAGTTAACATTTTGTCCCCTTACAGGCTTTTAAACGATAAAGTACCCATAATCCTGCATGCTAAGAAGTGGAGGTGCGTTTTCTTCTTCTGCCCCCATCACCAACCACTCAAGGACAAAGCTCCCCTCCCCGCCACCCACAACAAGGCCAGTTCTGCTTTCTCTGGCTCACAAGGCGAGGAGCTCAAATTTCAGGCAACCACTTTCTAGCCAAAAATGTCCCTAGAAGCTTTTTCACTGTCTTGATGCCTGAAATGCTAAATCCTCCCTGCTCAGTTTCTTCAGATACTTCAAGATATGTCTGTCATCCCAGCCATGAAATATCACCTCAGACAGGAAATATATTTTACCACCAAAAACAAAAACCCAAAAAACTCTGAAACCCAAAGAAATCTAGTATCTCAGATAGACATTTTAGGCGCTGCAAGCAGAACCGTTTACAGGTGAGAAGGAAGCCTTTCTTCTGAATATCGCCAGACAAAACTTTTACAGACCCCTCCCAAGTGGGCCTCCTTCATGGGAGGAAAAGAAGATGGAACAAAAGCCCTATTCCTCACTCCTATGGGAGTCATATTTAGAAATAATTAATGAAGTGAAATTGTATGACTTAAAGTCCTCTAATTGTTATTTTGCAAATAATCACTGGAGCTTTTTAAAAAATTCCTTTACAACAACATTTTAAATACATAAAAAGCAGGAATTGTTCAAAATGAACATTTCTTGACACATCCTGATCTTACAGCCAGTATATGCAGACCAACATAGGGCACGGATGTGTTTCCTTGCTCTGAGGATAGATCTCATTTCTAATAAGGCTCCTTATCAATTACTGCCTAGATGGAATTTACCCTCTGTGCTCATAGTCACACAACCATGTCTAAATGAAAAACACACCTTCTAGGGCTTGCTAACAAAATCAATCCCTCAGCAGGGGAATGAAAAGCTTGTCTATGCCCCTGCATTGTAATGCACATTTGCATGCTAATTACCCAGAAAGTTCCTCCAGTCCAGGAGGTATGACAGAATGCCAGGTCCTAATTCTAGAAGCCCAGTGCTGCCCAAGTGGAAGAATGGGAACTGATAATGGTTTAGATGGAAGCAATTGGGATACAATTTATTTTTAAAGTCATCTCTGAAATCCACTTTAGCTGCATTAGTCATGTCCAGATTAACCAGACAGTGGTCTTGGAGTGGCTCTGATAGTGGATCAGAGCGAAGAGCTTATTTTGTGTGCGTGTCATTTACGAATTAGGGAGGCCTTTTCACTCAGGTTCTGAAGTCTACACGCTGAACACAAGAAAAGACAAACTTCAAGTCTCACAGACTGCTTCAAAGAACCCCTTGATCACAGTCCCAAAAGTTCTGCTCAATGGCTACAAATACAGTTTTCAAGTAGGGTTATAATGGAAAAAGAATTTTGGGGGGGATTGAATGAAATGAAGTTACATCTGTTCAGCAAAGTCAGTCTGTGAATACAATTTGGAAACTGCTTACTTCCACTGAAAACAACAAGGTTAAGATGGAGGACCTACTTTTACTCATGCATACAAGTGAAAAGCGAAAAGCTCTTTGGTTTTCTTAATTTTCTCTATTCTTTGTTTGATGGTGAGTGCGCAACATTTTTTCCTTTCCCCCTTTTTAGAAAGATACCATTTCTTTCATTTTGCCATTTTTCTGTTTTGCTTCTAGCAGGTATTGGAAGTCTGAGAAAGACAAGTGGAAGCGGCCATTTTTCTTCCTGTTTCTTAGCCTTTGGTGACGTTTTATGTTATGACTTCTTTTTGCATTTGTGTCATCCTTCCCTCTGTTCTGAATGTTCTCTTTGTGGTCCCAGTGATTCTGAGCACCTCAGAGCATTGTTCCCAAGTTAACCAGAAACTCCTGGAAGCCAGGGCCAGTTTATCTGCCTTCTCATCCTCAGTGAGTCTAAACCAGCCCTACCCAAGTCCCTACAGCCAGAGACTGGATGGATGGCACAGGTAATAACAGATACCACTTTGTCCTCTTCGTTCAAAATCTCTCTCTCAAAACTGTTTGCACTTTCAAATCTTGACTTTGAATAGTGGTTTAGGGCCCAAGAAAATATGTTTTTCTTTTTCAACTGTTCTATAGACAGTGCTGTTGAATTGCCAAAACCCAAGCGTGCATGGAGACGGAGAGGTAATGAAGAGAGTAGGGAGTAGAAGCATGCAGCATAGACAATGCGATGTGTCTATACTGTGACATTCACTTAGTACATTCTGAACTCTAGTCAATAGTACAGAGGGTTATTAAAACTTTTTTCCTACGCAAAATGATGGATCTGTGAGCAATGCAAGAAACATTCTAGCAATTACCTTTTCATAGTAAACGTTGTGTCATGGCAGCTATGTTTCATAGAGGCCTTCAGCCTAGTTTAGGTGGTTGACTTAGACATAATTTCACCCTATATCATGTAATCCAAAATTCCAAGCTCCCTAACAAGCATGAGTGCTTACCAGGCATGATCTGAGAAATGCGTCTCACTAACCAAAGCGGAACTTATCCTTCCACTATATCCCCCTCCCCTCCTCCATTGTTTAATATACTTGTAAAACACTATGAACAACTAATTATCCAATAATTACAAAAAAAATCACCTCAAAAGGAATATATTGTCCTAGAAAATAGATTATTTCCCCTCACTGACAAAGATTTTTTTCCTTGATTGAGCTTTAGACGGGCTCCTTTGAGCCCTTTTTTCAACTAGACCTTGTTCTTGGGCCTTGTCCTTGGCCTGCCTAGTCTAGTCACAAAATTCCTACTAAGTCAATTTAGTGAGAATCCCTTCCACCACTGATACCTGATTATCCTTAAAATCGGATCAAATTCCTTATCCCCTATACTTGATTTCTGGTCACTCCAGTCTGCCTCCAGCAAGAATTCTGTTAAATTGAGCTAGCAAGAATCCCCCTACCCTTGATGTCTCCTCTTAGTGATTTTCCATCTATTGACCCTCTCACTCTGCTCCTTGGCTAAAAATCCCTTGCTGCCTTTACTGTATTTGGAGTTGAGCCCAATTTGTCTCCCCTACTGCAATAGTCCTGAATCAAGTCTTCCTTACGATTTTAATGAATGTCAGAATATTTTTTCCTAGCACTACCCAAATAACCCAAATAATCTACTACTTAAAGCTTATTTAGAGCTCACCTCTATGAATTATCCATTGGTATTTTGTTTTCATTTTTCAGAAAGAATTTTATGTATTATCTTTTATTGCACATATAAGATCATTGAAAATGGAAATGGCAAGTCATAATACGTTTAAGGCAACCAAAGAATGCCAGAGCAAATGAGTATTTCAAATCTACAGTTAATAAAACAAAAGTTGTTGCCTGATTAGATTCCATAATATTATAATGGTGAGTTCTTGAAGTTGAAATTCCTAGAGCTTATCTTTTCAACCTTCTTATTTTACAGCAGGGAAAAATGAAGGCCCAGAAAAAGTAGAGTGATTTGCCAAAGTTTTTTTTGTTTTGTTTTGTTTTGTTTTGCCAAAGGTTTTAATAAGTTTTTGGCAGTACTGATTCTGAGTGCAGGTCTTGGGGAAGTTGTCTTTCCACTTCTTAGGGAGGTGTAAAACCAAACCGATTAGTTCCTCAGAAGCAAAGAAAATGTCTTCTTTATATGTGGACTCCACCAGAGCTTATGCTCTTCCCCAAACCCTCCCCCAGTAACCAGCACAGTTCTGGGTGCCATGAAAGTGGCCAATACATCTTGGGTGAAGAGGTGAGTGCTGGGGACAGGCTCTCATCTGAGCACTGCAGGGGCCTCATTTCCTCACCTATGAAATGAAAGAGAACACACACTCCCACAAGTGCTCTCTGATTTACTAAGCACTGTCCCTTCAGGATCCATATGACCTGCAAAACAGAGCAGGTATCTCTCATCCCCATCCACCCCTAAGAAAAGTAAGTCTCAGGGACGCTGTCACCTGCCCTGTGTTTATATAACCACTGGGTGCTGGCATCATGACAGGAATCTAGAAGCAGTCCCTGACTCCAAACCATTCGCTCCTTCCTTAATCCCATGCTGCTGATACTCCAGGTGATTTCTAGGGTCTTCCACAGTTAGAGACAGAAGATAGAGGAGAATGAGGGACAAGGGAAGGAGGAGGAGAGGTAGTAACGGCAGCTAAACCTATGGCTTTGTATGTGTACATACCTTTCTACATCTCCTTACTAAGATGATTCATGATACAATGTCCTTATTTTATCACTGGCACAGCTGAAAAGAAAATAACTTATAGTGATCATAGAGTCATAGTACTCCTAGTCTATGTACTCTGAGTATATATTTCCCAGAGGACTGCGAATAACCCAGAAATCATGGCAGACTACTGGTTTTGGGCAGTAACCCCAGTGGCTGGCCCCCTCTCCTGGGCAGAATCGCATGGGGAGTGCCTTGTCCTTGAGGCTAGCTCCTCCTCCTTCACAACCTCACAGGAATTCTCCCATAGTCCAGGCAAATCGGAAACTGGCTGATGTGCGGGAACTCTGTTAATATAGGGAGAGAGCAATTTCTCTCTGTCTGGAGTGTGTACAACATGAAAAACATAGCATAGATTAGCTCTTAAATCACTTCTATTTTCCCCTTTTGTGACAAGATTGCAGATGAGCTATTTTTTGCATTTGTAATTAGAGGTTAGAACAGAGGGGGAGGCCGTAATTCCGGGAGATCAATTGGCAGGTGTGGAATTGCTACTCAGTATCTCCCTGCTGTAATGCCTCCCAGAAAGCTAAGGCACCAGGACCTAGGCCTCTCCCAACCCCATTAACTTCTTTCCCATTGGGAGAGACTCCTGCTTGCCACTAAAATTCCTTCCCAATTACCAAGGGGAAGCCTCAAAAGTAGAAGCTACATTTCTTGTCATTCCCCTCAGCCCTCAACTTTATTTGGAACAAATCATAAGAACCCTATCCATCATATATAACCCCTGGACATGCATGTAAAAGTCATAAGCATTTGCAACAAGAGCTTGTGGTAAGTCAAGAAGCACTGCACAGAGAAGTAAGGATTTCTAATCATCCACATCTCATTTTGTCTGGAAAACAAATTCCAAGGAAATAATGACAAATTATTGAGTACTGAGCATGGTGTCTGCACATGGGAGGTGCTTAATAAATACTTGGGAAAGGATGCTTGGCTGGGAAGATATTATAAAATGTATAGGAGCCAAAAGGTAATTTTGTTGTATGAGGTTCTTCCTGGAGAATCCTATCAGCCCAGGGTTCTTCTGTCTTTGGCCAAGTCCCTTGGCCCAGAGAGGTGCGTCCAGAGCTGGGAGCCAGGCAGGGGCACTCTGTCCCAGAAAGGCTCCAGCTCCCACCACCCCATGCTGGGCTGAGTGATGGGACATCTTTTTGCTTTCCCAGGGTATCTCCTCTGCTCTGAGAGCATGTCCAGCTGCAACCAAGAAATTGGAAGGCCTCAGAAAATGAAAAGTAAACTTTCCAAAAGGCTCAGCTCCTTTTCCAACCCTGCAGGAAATGGTTTATGTGTGGGGTATTGGATAGCAGCTTGGGCCCAGTTAACACATCTCTCCCACCACAAATCAGCCCATTGCATTCTCGATGACATTGGCCAAATATACTCTGGGATTGCAAGGGGCTGCCTTTTGCTGAAATGTAAAACGAAGATGGGGAAACTGGATATAGGACATTGGCCTGAGAACCAGGAATTGGTCTGAAATCCACTTGGAGTCCTGCTTCTGTTCTCTCTGCCGTGAAAATACAATTTTGGTTACATAGCATATGGATAATACCACACAGCCGTCTCTTACAGTCATTCCTGTCCAACTTAAACCAGCTTGCAAAGAGTTGCTGACAGCCAACAGCTGAAGAAAGATATTTTCACTGGTCATGGTGAGCAGATGTTTCTGTGCTGAAGTCTTATATGGGTTACGGCATTTTAGGCTCTCTTTGCAAACTAAAACCGAACATTTGTTACCAGTTGGAGAAAACAGAGAAACGTACAAAATGAGGTTCTAAGAAAATATAAGCTCCTCTTGGGAATTGCTTTAAATTTCATAAGAGCACGTGCCATGATACCCAGAGTAGCAAGGAAAAAACTCAGATGTGCCACTTATCATTTGATATTACTTTTGAGAGGATCCAGCATCTTTCAGGTAAATGCTTGACATGGCAGATTTCTCCCCTAGAATGCCTCCCACCCACTTCTCCCCAAGATGACATCTGGGTGGTCACTGGTCTGCACTATCACTGGGCCCTGTGAGGAGACCACTGATGGAGAACTGTAAGCATCTGGCCTCTTTTTAAGGAGGAAAGGAATATTATGCTGGCACCATGGCCCCAGCCATTTGTCTCTGACCATCAATTCCATGTGTTCTCTGGCTTCTCTGTTCTGACCCCCAGGCTTCTGTCAGTCCATTACCCCCTTCAGCTTCTCTTGCTGGGTCATTCAGTGAGTTGTAGATCACAACAAACTCTGTGAAGACTGAGGAGAACCAGGAGCACCAAGTGCCATGGCCACTGGCCCAGACACTTCCCTCTGCCAAAGCTGTATGATAGCTCCCTGGCTGAGCAAATGCAGGTGTTTCCTGGAGGTTCACAACCTCCTCCATGCTATACCCAGGAAAATAGCCACTGGTTCCTGATGTCTTCAGGTTTTCCAAAGTCTACAGCATGTTTCTCGCCTTACCAACTCTTCATAGTCAAGAGCACAGAGAGAATAAGAAGCTCAGCATTTGCCCTCTCCATCTTACTTCTTCTCCAACTCCCCACATTCTACCAGTGAAGGGAATGGACTTTTATATTATATCTGTCTTCTTTACTCCAGACTTATGATGGGCCTATGTATCAGTTAGCTATTGCTGTGTAATAAATAACTATAATACTATAGGAGCATAGAACTTGTGAGCATTTAGTTAGTTCACATGTTTGTAGGTACACTGGAGGTTGGCTGGTTGAGGCTGGGTGTCACTGGGGTGGCTCTGTTCTATGTGTCTCTCATCCTACCCCTCGTACCAGAGGGCCTGCTTAAGCCATATCCTTTTTGTGTGGCTGAATCACAAGTGAGCAAGTGAAAACACACAAGGCTTCTTAAGACGTAAGTTCAGAACTTGCACACTTTCACTTGCACCTCGTTCAAGTCAAGGAAAGTCACATGGCCAAACACAACATCAACGGGTTGGGAAGTACACTCTGCTCTTTGGGTACGAGAAATTACAAAGTCACAGGGCAAAAGAATGAATTCAGAGAGGGAGAAAGATTTGAGGAAAATGATAGGATCTACCACAGTATGGGGTAGCATTTGGGAGTTCTTTAAAAAATACTAGATCCACTACATTCATCTAATCCCTGGAGCCAAAAATGCATGGCTACTTGACCTAGTGGTAGATGAAGGGATTTTTTAGGGAACATGTTTGTGCTCTCCTCGTCTTATTGCAGGATAAAAACAGAAATCTTCACCAGCCTGCCAAAGTGTACAGATTATTTATGAAAGCTGCTCCACTCTCCCAGTGCTGTCCACGTTACATGAATGCTTTACAAAGAGAAGACAACTTCTCTCCAGTGGGTCCTCCCGGCCTCTGCCTCCTGCATCCCACTCTTAGAGGATGTCCAGCCCCGGATTGTGAAGGAACCAGCTCATTAAGCTACAGACTAGACTGAACTCCATTAACTTGTCCATTTCATGGGTGTGCTTTGCCAACCAAGTTCCAGCCCCTTCCTTTACACAGAGATTACAAGTTATATTCTCACCTACGTATAATAGATTAATAATAAGAAGAATACAGATTTATTTCTTCTGCCCAACCTGAGGGTGCACAACACCTAGGTCTTTATCAAAAACTCTTGGTATGGGAAGAAAACTGCAAATGGTAATACTCAGAATAGATATCATGATCTCCTGGGATTGAACACGGTAGTAGGATGATCTCTGTCTCCAGAATTGCCTGATTATTTAAGATTAAACATACCAAAATACTATTGATAGTAAAGCCAGAGGGAGCATATGATTTAACAGGGAATATAAAGGGTGCCAAGAATCATTTTAGATAATAATACTAACTAATACTAATCATTTTAGGTAATAATGCTAACATTTTGAGTACTTACATTTCAGGTACCATTCTAAGCATTTACATACATTATTCATTTCTCTATAATCTTTCTAAGGCACTATAATTATCTCCCCTTGAGAGATGAAACAAAAGTTAGATAACTTGCCCAAGCCCAAGGTAACTCAGATGGGGCCTTGATTCCAATCCATATATCTAGAAATAGGTGGTCGCCATTCACTTTACCCCCCAGTGAAAGATAAATTATGGAGGCTGCAGGTTGACACAGGTGCCTGGGTGGACCCTGGGAAGATTCAGGTCCACAGGATGGCGAAGACCTTCTAGACTCTAGAAACATCCTGGTCCTAATTAAGCTGAAAGCACTCTCTCCCCCGCGCCACACCATGCGGTCCATGGAAACACCATATTCCAATGTGTCTGGAGTGCCCCAGTCTTACAAAAAGCAGCTCCTCTTCCCTTTGCTTTCATCTTTTTCCCCTCCCCCATTCCTCTTCTCCTCTCTTCCTTCCTTCCGTCCTCCCTCCCTCCTTTCATAGATTTCTGAATCCCGTTCCTCTTCCTTGATCCCCCTCCTCACTCTCCCATCTGGGGGTTGGCAGTGCTCTTCTCTGTCAAACCCATTAGTAGACAGATGAAGCCTTTCCAGGAACAGTTCCAGAGCCTCCCCAGCGAGAGGCCTCCCAACACCAGAGCTGGCAGCCTGCCTTGTGTCTGCTCGGAGGTGAGCTATTCTGAGGTGATCAGCGCCCCCTAGTGGGCCCTTCATTATGCCAAATCCCACAGACACCATAACTTTTTCATCTCCTTTAGTTAGGAGAAAAAAGGTTGACAAAATAATGATTCTGTTCTAATAATACAACAAAACCACAGAAACCTTCTCTGCTCCCTCACATCCTAAAATGTTTTTCAAAGAAGGTAGACAGAGTAAAAACAAAAAAGTTGTTAAGCAAAGAGCCACTGCATATCACAGCAATGTTCAATTTGTCTAGAGCTCCTAGTAAGATTCCATGACATAAACACAGAGTGAAACAGGCTATGGAGTAAATATTGATGCAGAGATGTGACTGGAGAAAGAAAAGGGCAGGAGAAATGTGGATCCGGCAACAGCTGTGGCTCGACCCAGCTGTGGCACTTTGAGCCTGATTTATACTTGAACATAAGTTCCAATATACGTAAGTTCAAAAGCAACAAGTATAAGTTCAGGAGTATCAAGAATGATTTTTGGGGAGATATGCAAGCAAGACAGTCAGTATTTGCTTCACAAGCTGCTTCTCTGCTGTCACCCTCCCCAGGCAGTAAAGCTATAAACCCAAAACTTGGAGAGAAATTTTTTTTTATTTTGAGCATAATACTCTCCCTCTGAGGAGCTACAGTCTGCCAAGCTACACAGCTGCCTTCAGATACTCTGAAGGAGTCCCAGCAGCAGATTCTGGCTCCCTCCACCTCATTCTTTTAAAATAGCAGATTGTTCCAAATGAAAATTTCTCCTGTACAGTCAGCCTGAGATGCAAGCAGCTTGCTTTAATTTGTAACTTTGAAAGTCAGGTCGTCACAACCTAGAACTCTGGGAAACATCATCATGAAATCTTAAAAGCTTGTGCATGGACAAAGTGATATGTTCCTGTATCAATCACTCATGCAATCTTGTACAAATGCAATTTTTAACAGATGTTAGTGCATACATGAGCTGGTAGGGCATCTCCATTAATAACTGTCTGCTTGTTCTGGGAGACTGGGGAGACCTCACCTCAGTTACAAGTTCAAGTTCAAGGTAGGGTGGGAATAGTATTTCCATTTAGACATTTTTAAGGTAACATTAGTAGAGGCTTAAAAATTCCTGACAAGTGGTAGGACATATATATGTGACCAGTGTGACAGTGTTTTCATGGGTTCATGTGGCAGCAATTACTCTTTGGTGTGATTTGATTCATGTTAATTCCTACCTTGTTCAAATTGATTTGATTTGAGGTCTCTGGGTCTCATAGTGACAACAGGGAAACTAAGAGGTATGGTGACATTTTCCAAGAAAGCACAATTCCCACACCTGTCCCAGAGGAAGAACAGGCCATCATTGGGGCAGGGTGGTGGTAGCTGCTCCAGGCACAGGGAGACACTGAGGGCACCTAGGTAGGCAGGGGCCGCAATATCCTGGCACCAACCTTTTTCTTGGCAGTTGCCCGTCTCATTAATAGAAGAAGCTCAAAGAGAGGGAAAGACTCTTTTCTGGTCACGGTGGGTATACACGCTCTTGTGGCTATTCCTGGAGGACAAGGCCCAAAAACAGTTACTAAGAATGCTAATGCCAACACTTACTCTTATTTGAAGTTCTTGTCACAGTTTTATAGGAACCATTTAAATTCAGACATGGACATATATTTAAAACGAGGGTCACGGAAGCTGTGTTTAAAGCACATGGAAAATAGAAAGGAGACAGGGATTGGGTGATTCAGGGGCTAAAATACTTCTGTGTGCAATATTGAATTTACTGCAGTTCAAGAAATAATATGCACAAGCTCTGGTTGTTTGTTTCCAATGTGCCCTTGGTCATAGTTGGGTAACAAGCTGTGGGCTGTGCCTGTGTTCAAGCAACTCTCCAGGAGACTGGCTACTAACCACCCAATTTATTGACATCATTGTCCAATTGTAAACAGTTAAGTAATTACTGCCATCATTAACTAAGGCCAAGGAGTTGTGACCCTCAAACCACCAGCCACTTTACAAGTAATTCCTAATGTTCCGTCCATTAACTCTACCTTGCATTAGCTAAACCTGGATATACTCTGTTACAAGAAGCTAAAGTATGTTTGTTCACTGCTGTCATAGCATGATTCAGACAAGGCACTTGTCCTCACACTAGACTGATAGAGCAGTGGTTCTCCAACCGCAGTGGGCATCAGAATCACCTGTGTTCTGGTAATGACGGGGCGCCACTCTCAGAGGTGTTGATTCAACAAATCTGTGGTAAGACTGGAACATCTGCATTTGTGATAAGTTCCCAGGTTATATTGACTCTGCTGACTGGGTCTACCCTTTGAGGACGACTGACCTAGAATCTGAAGAAATCGCCCACTTAGGCGAGACAGATTCTTTCTTTCCCAATATTTGTGCACCAAGAAACAGCAGATACTACACACTCCAGAAAAATTAACTTCCACCTTGACTTACAACTGAAGGAAACACGCAGTTTTGAGAATTTCTAAACTAAAATCTTTTCCTCAATAACCCCTGAAATGTCCACTTTCGCTTTCTTTGTGCCCGGGAGAGATAATCAGCAAAAAGCAAGAAAACACTAAATTCAGAAACGGGTTACCTTCCAATGGCGAGTGCCACCCCATTGAGGGCATCTGAGCCAAATAATGCTCAACTGTTTTTTCTCTTGTCCTGTACACTGAATATACTCAAAGTCAGCAGAACCTCTAAGATGTCTGGAACAAACAACGGAAATAAAGAGTTATGATCTGAACGCAACAATTCAAAAGCAAGGAAAAAGATTCGGAAGCACATGAGAGCCTTATTATTCTACATTGTCCATTTTAGCACAGGATATTTAAATTGAAAAAGAGATAGCAAATTCTATCTGTATCTATATCAAAATGATTCTCCATTCACTCACTGGCCTCCAGCCCCATGGATTTGAAGACCGTTGATACAAAAGGACTAATGTGTAATTAATGTACAATTATATGCTCAGGGTGCACCTTTAGCTGAGTCCTTTGTGTCAGGAAGATGCCCTCAACCATGAGCTTGGCTGTTGTGTCTTGAAGGTTTCACAATTGGCAAAGAGCTTAGTCTCATCTGCGGAGAATGATCCAAGACGGCAGAGTAGATAAGTACTGTGCCTGCTTCCTTCCATGAGCACATTACAATTACAAAATTATAGAACAATCAACTTGAAGAACGATCTGAAGTCTAGCTGAACAGAAGTTTTATAACTAAGGCTATAAAGAAGCTACATCGAGACTGGTAGAAGGGACAGAGGTGCAAAATGGGCCGAGCCCAAACTTCTGTGTGGTGGATGAAAATTGTGAGGGATATCTCGGCCAAGGAGGTTCCTCATGGAGGAGTGAGGGACCCCAGCCTCACACCACTCTCTCCAGCCAGGAGTACTAGTGCCAGGAAGAGGAGCCCTCACAATACCTGGTTGTGAAAAACAATGGGGATTTCTACCATCTGTGTGGGATGAAAGGCGGCGGGAAACCCAGCCATCTCTTAAAGGGCCCGTGCACAGATTCATTTCCTCGCAGGCACTCACCCAAGGCTCCAATGGAGGGACGGTGACTCGAGAGGCATCTGAGACATACGGGGAGCAAACTGAGGTGTGTGGTCTAGGGAGCCAGGGATGGCCTGGAGAACAATCAGCATTTTCCCTGTTTGGTTCCTCCTTCCTTGCAGCCCAGGCAGATGCCATCTTTCCTGTGTTGAGCCCACCCGCTACGCTTACAGCCAAATCTGAATCTGATTGGCTTGGTGAGCTTTGAAGCTCTGCCCTGCGGACTCACTGAGACCCCGGCACACCCATCGCCCTACCACAGGAGGCTTTATCAGCGGCTGAACCTTACTGGAGTTGGCAGCAGGCAGCAAGGCAGAAGCAGGCCTCATTGTATTCTAGTTTTTTGTAGAGCTACCCCAGGCCCAGCACTGGTGGCATCCATCCTCAGTTCTCAGTGTGGCCTCTCCCACAAATCCCCAGATCCAACACAGGTAGTGACCAACTGTGGATTACTTTGTAGCTCCCACCAGGTAGTCCCAGCCAGTCACAGGCAGTGGGTGACCTGGGCCTGCACTGGAGCCCTTCCCAAGAGGCCCCAGAACCAACATACTTGAAGGTTGGCTTCAGACCACAGCAGAGCACCACCCAATTAGCCCCATAAGAGGCACACTCACAGGGCAGTCTCAATAGGCAACAGAGCCCACTGGGGAGAATCCCACTCTGTGTGATAAGCCCCCCAGCACAACAGCCTGTAAGCTATGAACATGGCCAAATCCCACAGCCATTCATCCTGAGAGTCAGTCCCACCCACTGACATGCCAATAGCAATTAAGGCTTAAATATAACAGGAGGGTACACACAACCCACACAAGGGACACTGCTGGAGCACCCGGAGCAGGTGACCAGGGAGACTGTGCCACTGGGCCCCACAGGGCACTTACTACATAAGGCAACCTGGCAAGAGACGTAGCAGATCTCTCTAATACATACAGACAAACAAAGAGGCACGCAAAATGAGGAAACAAAAAATTACATCCAAAATGAAAGAACAGGAGAAAACTCCAGAAAAAGAACTAAATGAAATGGAGGCAAGCAACCTACCAGAGACAGAGTTCAAAACAATGGTTATAAGGATGCTCAAGGAACCTAGTGAGAACTTCAACAGAGATAACAAGCATAAAAAAGACTTTAGGCCGCTCGACCCGCTCTGCTCCTGTTGGGGCATATGCGGGCCTGTGTGTGTAGGGAAATGGAGCAAGGGCTGCCTGATGGGCAGCCCTAAGCCCTCTAGCCGAGGTCCCGCCACTTCCACCGCCAGCAGCCTCCTTCTCTGGACCTAGCAAATGTGCAATACCAACATGTCTGTGTCTGCTGATGACGCTGTAAGCACCTCACAGATTCCAGCTTCAGAACAAGAGACCCTGGTTAGACCAAAGCCATTGCTTTTGAAGTTGTTAAAATCTGTTGGTGCACAAAAAGACACGTATACTATGAAAGAGGTTATGTTTTATCTTGGCCAGTATATTATGAATAAACGATTATATGATGAGAAGCAACAGCATATTGTGTATTGTTCAAATGATCTTCTAGGGGATTTGTTTGGCGTGCCAAGCTTCTCTGTAAAAGAACACAGGTAAATATATACAATGATCTACAGGAACTTAGTAGCAGTCAATCAGCAGGAACCATCAGATTCAGGTACATCTGTGAGTGAAAGCAGGTACACCTTGAAGGTGGGAGTGATCCAAAGGACCCTGTGAAAGAGCTACAGGAAGAGAAACCTTCATCTTCACATTCGGTTTCCAGACTCTCTTTCTCATCTAGAAGGAGAACAATTAGTGAGACAGAAGAAAATTCAGATGAATTACCTGGTGAACGACAAAGAAAGCGCCACAAATCTGACAGTATTTCCTTTTCCTTTGATGAAAGCCTTGCTGTATGTGTAATAAAGGAGGTACGTCGTCAAAGAAGCAGTAGCAGTGAATCGACAGGGACTCCATCAAATTCGGATCTTGATGCTGGTGTAAGTGAACATTCAGGTGATTGGTTGGATCAGGATTCAGCTTCAAATCGATTCAGTGTAGAATTTGAGATTCAGTCTTTCAATTCAGAGAATTATAACCTTAGTGAAGAAGGACAGGTGAAGATGATGAGATGTATCAAGTTACTGTGTATCAGGCCGGGGAGGGTGATACAGATTCATCTGAAGATGATCCTGAAATTTCCTTAGCTGACAATTGGAAGTGTATTTCATGCAGTGAAATAAATCCTTCCCTTCCACCACACTGCAACAGATGTTGGGCGCTTCGTGAGAATTGGCTTCCTGAAGACCAAGGGAAAGACAAAGGGAAAATGCCTGAGAAAACCCAACTAGAAAATTCAACCCAAATAGAAGAGGGCTTTGATGTCCCTGACTGTAAAAAAAAAAATACAGTGAATGATTCCCAAGAATCATGTTTTGAAGAAAATGATGAAAAGATCACACAAACCTCCCAATCCCAAGAAAGTGAGGACTACTCTCAGCTATTAACTTCTAGTAGCATCATTTATAGCAGCCAAGAAGATGTCAAAAAGTTTGAGAGGGAAGAAACACAAGACAAAGAAGAAAGTGTGGAATCTAGTTTTCTCCTTAATGCCACTGAACTTTGTGTGATTTGCCAAGGTCGACCTAAAAATGGCTGCATTGTCCACGGCAAAACAGGACATCTTATGGCATGCTTTACATGTGCAAAGAAGCTAAAGAAAAGGAATAAGCCCTGCCCATTATGTAGACAGCCAATTCAAATGATTGTGCTAACTTATTTCTCCTAGTCTATAAAAGTAGAATTATGTATTTCTAACTATATAACCCTAAACATTTAGACATGAAATTTTATTTTTCACATGCATCAAAGCAAGAAGGAGCCTTAGTACATGTAGATTTGTTTTCTGTAGTGTAATAGTTCCTACTTTGTAAGAGGGAATAGTTAATATTTATTTTCTTTAGAGAAAACTTCAATTCTGTTTATATTTTATATTTAGGTTTTAATGTAATTTGAATTGGATATATAGCTCACCCTTTACCCCTGCCCCTCATATTTTAAATAATTTCCACTTTCTTAAAAGATCCCAGTCGGACCTTTAAAAAAAAAAATGCTGTCAATAAAACATTTAAATGTAACTTATTTAGTTACTGGCCTTTGCTTAAAGCCAGTATTAGAAGCCATTGAATTCACAAAGACTAATTGAGAAATTTAATAAACAGAAGGACTGTTTATTTTTGTGGAGTTATTGTTGTCCGATTCGTTGTAAATTCCAGGGGAGCGTTACAGAGGCTCACCTCACGCCGCCATTTTTTTCAGGACTGTTTATTTTTAAACTAGCTAGAAATGTCAGAACTTCTAAGTTGTCTAGAAATAACACCACTTTTTTTAAAAGAATGATAGGGTCAGAACATAGGATTCTAAAATATCAAATGCATAAATTAATATCTTGATTTTGCACAGCTAGTTTGTGTGTCAGTTACTAATGGTACATAAAAACAAAACCTACACACACATATATGACTTACCCATATACATGTAAATAGGGAAAAAATGGCTGAAGCCATCAGTACCTTAGCTAGAGTGGCCTTCCAATACAGTGAAACGTTATTAATTTGGGGTTTGTAATACTTCAAGTATAGAAATAGAATTGATCCTTTCTGAGCAGAGTTTAGTAATAAAAATGAGATTATAAACATTTAGGATATACAATAATTATGTTATTTAGAAAACATTCACATCTGCAACATTTACGATGCATTAATGTTGTCTTGAATGTCTAAATTTTGGGGTTAGTGTACATAAATTTATTGACTTATGAATAAACAATTATTAAATGACAAAAAAGACTTAAAAACCATAAAAAAGAACCAGTGAGAAGTGGAGAATACAATCACTAAAATGAAGAACGCACTAGAAGGAATCCCCAGCAGACTAGATGAAGCAGAGGACTGAATCAACAATTTGGAATACAGCATAGCAGAAAACTCGAATACCCACTCGAAACAGCCAAAGGAAAAAGGAAAACTTTTTAAAATGAGGGTAGTTTAAGAGACCTCTGGGACAACATCAAGTGTAACAACATTCTCATCATCAGGGACCAGAAGGAGAAGAGAGAAAGCAAGGAATTGAGAAACTATTTGAAGAAATAATGACTGAAAACTTTCCTAACCTGGTGAAGGAAATAGACATACAAGTCCAGGAAGCACAAAGAGTCCCAAACAAGATGAACCCAAACAAGACACATTATAAGTAAAATGGCAAAGGTTAAAGACAAGACAATCCTAAAGCAGCAAGAGAAAGGCAACTAGTAACTTATAAGGAAGCTCCCATAAGATTGTCTGATTTCTCAGCAAAAGTTTTACAAGCCAAAAGGGATTGGCAGGAAATATTCAAAGTGATGAAAAAAAAAAGGATCTACAACCAAGACCACTCTATCCAGCAAGGCTATCATTTTAAATTGAAGGCCAGAAAAAGAGCTTCCCAGACAAGAAAAGGCTAAAGGAATTCATCACCAACAAATCAGTACTGCAAGAAATGTTAGAGGGACTTCCTTAAGACAAAAAAAAAAAAAAAAAAAAAAAAAGATAAAATATATGACTAATAAAATGGCAATAGTTACATATCTATCAACAATTATTTTTGATGTAAATTGATTAAATGCTTTGATCAAAAACATCAAAACCCTTACATATGCTGCCTACAAGAGACTCACTTCAGATTGGAAGACACACACAGACTGAAAGTAAAGGGATGGAAAAAGATATTTCATGAGAATGGAAATGGAAAAAAATAAAAACAAAAAAAATCTGGGGTGGCAATACTTATACCAGACAAAATAGACTTAAATAAGAGACATAAAAGGACCCAGTAATCTACTTCTGGGTTTCTACCTGAAGAAATCCAAAATGCTGCTTCAAGAAGACGTGTTCATCCATATAGTCATTGCAGCGTTGTTTACAATGGCCAAGATGTGGAGGCAGCCTGGGTGTCCATCAATGCATGAATGGATAAAGAGGAGGTGGTACATATATACAGTGGAATATTGCTCAGCCATGGAAGGGAGTGGGTTCTTGCCATCTGCAATGGCATGGATGGACCTGGAGGGTATTGTGCTGAATGGAGTGTCAGACAGAGAAAGACAGATGCAATGTGATTTTGCTTATATGTGGAATCTAAAGAACAAAATAAACAAAATAGAAACATACTCATAAATACAAAGAACATTTTGATGGTTGCCAGATGGGAGGGGGTTTGTGGAGGTGGGTGAAAAAGGGGAAGAGATTAAGAAGTACAAATTGGTTGTTACAAAGTAGTCATGGGAATATAGGGTATAGCAGAAGGAATATAATCAATAATAACAATAATTATGTATGATGTCAGATGGGTACTAGATTTATCAAGGTGATAAATGAGAGGGGAGTTGGGGGACAAGATGAAAAGGGTGAAGGCATTAAGAAGTATAAATTGGTAGTTACAAAATAGTAAATGGGATGTAAAGTAAAGCATAGGAAATATATAGTCAATAATATGGTGATAACTATGTATAGTGCCAGGGGAGTATTAGACTAGTCAGGGGGATCATTTCTTAAATCATACAAATGTTTAACCACTAGGCTGTACACCTGAAATTAATACAAAATAATATCAAATGTTAACTGTAATTGAAAAATTTTAAAAAGGTGGGGAAAGATGAAAATGAATAAAAGGTTCAAATTTCCAGGTATAAAACAAGTAAGTCATGGGGGGATGTAACGTACAGCATAGGGAATATAGTCAATAATATTGTGATAGTGCGGTACAGTGTCATATGGTTGTTAGACTTATGGTGGTCACTTCTTTAGGTTATAAATGTTGAACAACGGAGGTGTACACCCGAAACTGATATAATATTGTATGTTAATTATAGTTTTTAATTAAAATCTTAAAAAAAAGAACTTAGTCCCATCCATGTTCATTCAATAATTACTTTCCATTGTCATAGTTAATGATGGTTATGATATGCTAAGGACAACCTCTATAACTGCCTAGGTAGGACTCTTAGTAATTGAATTATTTTAAAACGAAAATGACACAACAAACACATTCAAATTCAGTTGTATGCACAAGTTCTCAGGTCTGTTAAAAGTTTTGTCACACTATTTCATAGTTACACTTTCTGTTGTTCAACATGTTTAATTACATCATGTGCTTATACATTATAATAAGATTGGGTTTTTAGAAAGTAATGGCCATGTTTTCCTCGAGTTTCAAGACTGTATATGGCATGTTCTACTGAGATCATGAAGTATGGAGTCCTGGCTGTTCAGAACTGAGAGGAGGAAGGGGAAAGAGGAAATCTTAGGATTCCAGGAAGGAATGAACGGATCTCTGAGCTGGCCACGGGACTCCACAGATGAAACAACTCTGTACAACCAGTGTGATCCTTATGCCCACAGGGTGATTATTTGGCCAGTCCAGACGTACACCTCTTCCCAGTGGGAATTTCCTCAGTGTTAAAGAGAACTATGCTTCCTATCTGACCCTGAAGAACACGAGCCCATCTCCTGGTATCTACAGAAGCACTGTGCTCACAGTACTCCATAAAAAGCATAAAAAGCAGTTGTTACAATGATATGTTTGTCAGGAACTGACACTTGAATGCTTCACATTCTGGAGAAAACTGAAGCTGTCAAGTGTAACATAGTCGATTTTTTTATTTACGATATTTATATCCCACCTTGTTCTACAATAAGAAAATATGAACAGAAAGTCAGGGTGAAAGGGTGGAATGGGAAGATATGACCAGAAGGTCCTATGCGATTTCCCAAATTGGAGACTTAGGCCAGAAATTGGTCCCTGGGCTTTCCAGCAGCCAAAGAAAACATGAGAAATGAAAAGTTGATATTGGCTATGAAAAGAAAACATACTAAAACACACCAAAAGAAAACATCCAAAGAAAAGCTTTTCCCAGTCTTGGGTTAAAAGCACGTACATGCCTCTCGGCAGCGCCCTGGCCTTGTTGAGTTAACCTCATCCTTCCAGTGGAGCCCATCAGGGCACAAACACTGGAGCTGGAGTCAGAAGTCCTGTATTTGAGTGGTGGGCCTAGTAGGTCATCTTGGATCAGTCACTGGCCTCTTATAAAGTAGCAAAACGCACTCCACAACTGGCATGAAAATTAAGATGAGATGAAGATCACAAAATGCTGTTTAAAGGTAAAGCAACAGAAAATAATGTTTTTTAAATTATTGTTTCAGCCTTCCTTGCCACAAATGTCATACCTGACCGCCCCGTACACCCTCCTGGGTCTCAACGTTCCTCAGGAGCACTCTTCTTCTCTGAATTCAAAACGAGCCTGCATCCTGGAGAGCTAATTCACTTTGGGGGCTTGCTGTCTGTAATCAGAGTGTGAACAGTCCCTGATTTATTACATACAGCCCTTCTCAAATTCAATGTCTTGATCAGCAAGTCAGGGATTAATCTGAGAAACCCATTCATGTGTTCATTTGTCACAATTTATACTTTTTGCCCCTGTCATTCCATCCATCCTTTCTCAGCATCCCTTTATTATGGTGCAGCCTAATACCCATCTCACAAAAGTGCTGCACACACAATCTAGGGCAGAGCACTGGCAATGAATGCAATTTTATTTTGTGTACTCATTTATTAAAGTCATTAACCTTTGTTCCTAAAGCCACATAGAAATGATGTCAATTGCTTACTTTAAGAAATTCAATATAATAAAAACATTTTTTAAAACCCCAAATCCCCAAATACCAAAGATACAATAAAATTATGGGAAAAAGTGTTCCAAAGCCAAAGTGAAAATATGACCAAATGACCACCAGAAACAGAGGCTCAGACTTGTAACTAATATGCTAACATTATTGGACGTTGTCTATTTTCACTTTGTTGGGCGTGTTGCAACTAAGCTGCCTAAAATGATAAAATCTCTTCACTAAGACAAGGGAACTCATACAAAACAAAGGAAGAATGGGTTACCCATTTCTTGTTCTGTAACTTTTCATCAGCTCTGCTTCTTCTCATAACACACGGGGACAGTTTCTCCAAGTCAGAGGAGCTCAATGGCTCAAGTTTGTAAGATACATGAGTGCATTTCATCCATGAGGTCACCATTTGGAAAACTGCTGTTCCAACACACTAACCATAGGTGAATATAAATGATACTTTCTTCATACTTAAAGAGACAAGATGTCTTCAATTTAAGGAATTTCTTCCATTTATGACAATATCCATCCCAGATACCAGTAATTTCCCTCTAGTTTTTGAAGACAAGAGATGAAAAAGGAAACATACTAATACTTCATATATCTGAAAAAATTTTGATAACTCATAATTTTCTAGATCTAATAACTTTGCTTCTTTAACTCATTTGCTGTGAGGTTCTGATATATCCGAATGAATATTTCCATCCGCTGCTTGAGGTGTTCGAGTTTACCCCATGAGCTCAAATAAATTTTTCCTTTTACTGCAGAATTCAAGTATGTATGCATAAATAGTCAAAATATCAACTTTTTATTTTTTGTGAAATTTTGACACATTTTGGAAAAAAAAAAACTTCAAATCAATCAAAGCAGTGAAAGGGTTAAAATCCCAAACTTAGGAAAAAAAAAATCAGCCACGGTGCATGGCAATCTTTCTGAAATGAATTAAACGTGTAAATGATTTACCAAGGAATTTCAATTATTTGAGAATTCAAAGATATTTTTGCCTCAACCACAGCTTTTAGTGGTACTGTGTCAACTTAATTTTTTCCTTCTTCTAATGACATCTGAGGCAGAATCCATAATTTCTGGTTAGTTTCAGTTATCAAAACATAGTCGGGTCAATTCAAAGCTCCTTCTGTCCCTGGTACAGGCTAGGTTTGGGGGCCAAGGGCTTGGAGTGGTTTGCTTGTTCGTCCTTTTTCCCACCCTGGCATGTTGAATGTGGTTAGGGAGTGGAGAGGGGGTGCTGGCCCCACTTCTGGGTCTACTTGCTCCTGGTAGGGAGGTACAGGAAGGTTAGGAAGTTCCACTGGAGCACTGTGCTCACAGCACTTGATAAGTAGCAGTTGTTATGATAATGAAATGCTGGGTGAATGCCTTACAATAACACTATACATAGCTGGATATTCATTCAAGTGAAAGTGAACCAATGGATTTGACATGTTGTTTAGAATTCCAAATGACAGTTCTCTGGTCTGCCTTTGGTTTGTTCTAAAACTGGTCACCAAGACTGATGTGGTAGAGGCCACATGAGTAGTTTAAGCCCTTTCATTGGATGGTGTCCAGCTTCATCTCAGCCTTCCGGTCACTGAGGATCCCTCAGGGCAATAATCTGATTGTCCTTTAACCTCTCCAGCTGTCCACATTTCCAGGATGGATCACCCCATTATTTGGCTCAGTGGCCTCTTGGGAAGCCTCACAGCTCTTATCCATACTCCTTCATGTGGCGCCATGGGAAGGACTAGGATATTTTTTCCTTCTCTCATGAAGCACAGAAAAGTTGGTTGGGGTGGGGTTGTACCCCACTCTTCCCAGGCTATTACCACGGCACAGAGTACTCCACTGGACCTTCCTCCTTCAGAACACTCTAGACCAAAAATTGGCAACAGCCCCCATGTGACAGTGTGCCTCAAACTCCAGAGAGTTCATGTCAAATATTCTTAAGAATTCTCTCACCACTCTGCTCTGACTTGTTAAACCTCCAGCCAGGGAATCAAAGGCAAACCTCCCCTTCTTGCAGGCACTCCTATTTCTATAAATAATTATCTTGGATAAAAGGAGAGAATTAATTTAAAGAAAAGGAAGGCAGAGTTTGCTTAAGTCCTTTTCTGGACCACATTTGATCTGATCAAGAGGTGGACTCGAATAAAAGTCCTCAGAAAAAGAACCAGAATGTTGTTTCACTTTTCTCAGAAAGAGTAACTTCTAAAAAGTTGACTATGAAGAAGAAAAAGGAACACACTGGTTCATGCGACCTTCTAGATTGTCATTGTTTATCAATATGTAAGTGCCATGGTTTGCTCTTTCATTGTTTGGGAGCCACACTGTCTCTTAGCCTTACAAAAGAAAGCTCCTTATGCACATGTCTTACAACACAGGAAAATATTACCTCATGGCCCAAAAAGAAACTTCAGCTGGCTTAACTTGTCAGGCATTAGTATGTTAGGATTGATGGAGTGCTCCTCAGGGAAAAATCAATGAACGAGCAGCATGACTAAAGCTTTTCATTAGTGGTGTGTGTGTGTGCACATGCATGCGTGCATGCGTGCGTGTGTGTTGTGTTAAAAATTTTGACTTACATAGTTTGGTCAATGACCAAACTCTAGTTAGAAAACTAAATAACACAACTTTCCTTTGAGGAGATGGCCTAACAAACCAGAGCTAATGCAAGCATTTCATATCAACTATTAACTATAAATATCTGTTTCAGCACAGTGTGGCACTCAAAAAAATCTTGCTGACATTACTAGATTACATAGGTACTCTAATAGAAAAGGATTCCTTACTCTTGCATATAATAAGTACTGGAGAAATGTAGGTTCCATGAGTAAATATCTACAATATTGGTGAATTAAAGTACTAACCAATCTATTACCTTTTAAAGACTAATTAAATATTGGTTACTTGGTGATATTATTTGTTGGGAATCTCATTATCCTCAGCTATCTCATCTAAATGTTCAATATTCTTTGTTTATCTTAAAGTGACATGCCTGCAAAAGATAGGTAGAAATTCAGATGTGATTACATCACAGATTTTATTCATTATCAGAATAGAATAAAGCAGAACAGTAGGTTCTTCTAAAGGCACATTAAACTTTGGCTACAAGGCGTTCTAATCACATGATCACCACATATTAACCTATATGTAAACTTGTACAATAAACTCAAAATTTTATGCCAGTAAAAGTATTTTTCATGTAGCAAGTCCAACCCATGGAGCTTGATGAGGGTTTTCCTTCCTGCCTGTGTGAGGTTCCCACTCTTTCAGCTTGACTTCTTCAAGACCTGTGTCAAGTCTCACCCCCTCTAGGAAATGGGAGTTGCAAATTCAAAGTTATAAGCTATAACAATTATGGTGATGACAAAAACAAATTTTTGCAATTGGTTGTTATGTCTTTTTTAATAAACTATTTATTTTGGAATAAGTTTATATTTAGAGAAGTTGCAAAGATAATATTAATACAAAGAAATGCCATGTACTCAAAAATTTATCCACAACTAAATAGTAACCACAAAACAATATAGTTCAGAGGCCAGATGTAAGGCTAGAACCTGGGCTGAGGTTAAATTTAAGGAACTCCACACTGAGTGGAAACTGAAATGTAATATGTAATATTACATGAGCATAAGTCTCTGCAGCCTGGTTTGCAAAGCAGGTGAAAGCATACCAGGTTAGTGCTATTTATAAAATCCTAAATCAGAATAAGTACCATAGGTTTGCACAGTTAATAAGAATAGATAAAAATGTTTAGCTCCTATCATATCCAACCCCCCTTGTAGAAGCAGTATTAGCCTTTAACAATGGTTAAGAAGAGCACATGAAATGGAGCCTGGCATTTGGAATATCAGATTCTAACTACCACCACCACCCCACTATTAGCTATGGAACCTGTGAAGTTAGTTCCCTCTGTGAACTTGAATTTCTTCATCTGTGAAAGAGGAACAGGAATTGTATTTATTTCCTATTGATAACAAGCGGCGCCTCATCACTGGGGAGTTAAATAAGTTTAAACATGCACAGGGATCGGTAGAGTGCTTGGCATTCAAAGACTGTTAGATGTCATTGGTTCTTATTTACTTTCTCACCTAAAGTAGTCCCCACAAATAGCCTGCTTGTTCTCTCCACTTGCTCTGCTACTCTTGCTTTGAAGGCTTTCCTTCCAGCTTCAAATAACTACCTACCTCCATACCTACCTCCAATCTCGCTTCTTCTATAAAACTCTTTCTGACTTTCCCAGCTTACCCACAATTATATTTCCACTCGTGTGAACTACATCTTGACTGCCCACCTTGTGTAGAGATGTCATGAAGACAGAAATAATATCATGTACGTGATTTTATGACCTTTCACAAACACTTACTACTTGTTTACTTATGTTCTTAAATGAGATAACACTTATATAGTATTGAGAATTTACAGGTAATGCCTCTTTAAATCATCATTTGAACATATGAAGTTCTATAAAATTATAATAAGTAATCAAGAAGCAAGTGATTTTTATTCAAGTGAACATTATTTATTTACAAAGGCATAAAAATAGATGATACCCTGTGTGGATAATTACTAGATTTATGTGAACTTGACTTTCAGAGAAATGGTGTGTGATGTTCTGCTTTTCAGTTTGCAATTCAGTCATCCAAAAGTCCAGTGAGATCTGGGTAAATAAACAGAAGTGAGGTAAAATGTAATCAAAATAGACTGCAAAAGCCTGCTTATTCAGCTGTTAAAATATGCAGTAAAATGGATACTTTTAAATGAAAAGTATACATTTGTTACAACAAAAAATGAGCATGTCCAATTAAAACATGGGCCTTAAGAGTGATAAACCAAGAATTAAGAAAGTTAATTAATCTATTCAAGACAAAAATGATGTGATTATTTTAGTCATTTCTGTTTTACCATGGCCCTCCTACTGGGTTCTCCAGTGAATAAAGCTCATTGAAACACAGATCTACCTCTAACAAGACTGCAGTTCAGAAAATACAAGCTATCAATTTGCTTCTAGTCCTTTAGGTGTGTGCTGCTGGTGGAAACGTCAGCCTCTCTGGACCTCATGTGGCAAAAATATAAAGGAAGAGATTGAATCTGATGACTCCTGAGGACCTATTCTAACATTCAGCACAATACTTGCATAGCCTTAGGAATATAAACTCCTATTATACTATGTATTCAAGTTCTTTATTATGAATGTTAAGATGATTGCATCTTTAAAACATTATTTCATGAACCTCTAATGGGCTGACTACCTTCTAGCTTGGTGGTGGTGTGGACAAATTTAAAGGTGGGGTTTCACTTTAATTGTGATCAAATATTCAGAGTATAGGCCATAAAAATCCTGCTATTTGCTTGGGATCAAAATGCTTTCCTAGGGGCGGCCGGATGGTTCAGTTGGTTAGAGCGTGAGCTCTCAACAACAAGGTTGCTGGTTCAATTCCCGATGGATGGTGGGCTGTGCCCCCTGCAACTAAGATTGAAAACTGTGACTGGACTTGGAGCTGAGCTGCGCCCTCCACAACTAGATTGAAGGACAACGGCTTGGAGCTGATGGACCCTGGAGAAACACACTGTTCCCCAATATTCCCCAACAAAAATGTTTAAAAAGATGATTTCACACACTAGAAAAGGAATTGGAAGTCTCAGGGAACTGAGGAAGCTTGAATTGGAGTCTTTTGGCCTTCTCTGAGCAAAAAGCATGGTTTTGAGACCACTCTTGATTAGTGAGACATAAGAATATTTATATGGACGTGAGCATGGAAATGAGATGAAAATAATGTAAACAAGTTTTCTCCTAGCTATGCTTACCTGGGCTTTCTAAACGCAGCTGTTTATATGCTTCACATCCATAAACCCCTCTCTAATTCCCCTTAAGTAAAATTCTAGTATATGCAGATTTACTACTGAATAAAAATTTTCTTCAGTTGCCAAAATCATAAATTGCATACAAGCAAACCTTGAGTCACTCCTTCTAAAGAGAATTTTTAAAAGACAAAATTGGATACAGGGAAGAGGAAAGGAGAAAAAAATGAAAGAGCAGAAATTTTTTTAGTGTCACCTTAGGAAAACAAAAGGACAAATGAAAATATAGTACTTCTTCCACAAAACATGAAGACTATGTTTTTAAGAACTCCCACACTTACTTTTGATTCTGTTCATGGTGAAGTAACAAGTATCAGATTCACATTCCCAACATAAAAGTGACAAAATTGGCCAAAATGCATATATGAATCAACTGTTTTCATGCAGTAGACAACTGACCGCACAGTGTCGCAATCTTTGAAAGAAGGAAAAGCACATTCCCTCTGGAATCTGCCTGGGGGCACATTCCAAGTCTGTGCACAAGCAAATGGAGCACAGACAGCAGTGGTCAGACTGGGCTGAGGAAACAGATTGGGCTGAAGGATTTTAAAGTGGCTAAAATTTGTGGGACAGAAACATAGAGAAGGGAGCTTCACATAGGAGTTCCAGAAACCTTGAATTCTCAGAGTTCTCTTGAGTCTTTAGCTTAGGACTAAGCTATGCATGTGCAAAAGGAGACGGTGTGGGGCAGAGAACAATGGCTTGAGGCTTCTGAACATGAAAATATACTGTATTTCCCTGAAAATAAGACCTAACCGGAAAATAAGCCCTAGCATGTTTTTTCAGGATGACATTCCCTGAACATAAGCCCCGATGCATCTTTTGGAGTAAAACTTAATATAAGACCCAGTCTCATTTTGGGGGAAACACAGTAGAGGTATTAGGTTGGTGCAAAAGTAATCGTGCTTTTTGCAATTATTTTTAATCTGTTAAATCGCAATTACTTTTGCACCAATCTAACACTATATTTTCTAACACTATATTTTCATTTGTTCATTCATTTCCAGGGGTCACGCAATCCTGGAAGATGTTGGATTTCCAACCAGCCAGAGTGAAGAGAACTTGTTGAACACCTCAGGCATTCAGCCAAGAACCTAGAAAGGCCACATCTACAGCAAAGATGACCAACACCTCCCCTACAAAGCCCATCATAAGTCTCAGCAGGATCAAACTGACCCTTCAGTAAATCAATTGAATGCCAGAAGTAAACCCAAAACTCTTTAAAAGGAAAATAAAAATTCAACACTAAGTAGCATTCTAAATGCATATAAGTTTTAAAAATTACTAGATGTGACACAAAGCCAGAGAAGGTGACCAATAACCAGGAGGAAAAGAAGTTAATAGGAACATATCCAAAGATGACAAATGTTGGAATTATTAGAGAGACTTTAAAAGAGCTATTATAAATTTGTTCAAGAATTTAAAGGGAAAAGTGCACACATGGAATTGATAGGTATGGAATCTCACCTAGAAATGCAAATGATAAAAAAGGAAACCAACTGGAAATTATAGACCTGAAAAATAAAATATCTAAAATATAAATTTCACTGTATTGGTTTAACAGCAGATTAGACACAGCACCAGATAAGGCCAAAGAACTTGAAGACACGATAATAGAAACTTTCAAAACAGAAGGACAGAGAGAAATAAAGGACTTTTTAAGTTAACATTAAGAGCCTCTGTGACCTGTGGGGCTGCATCAAATAAAACTAATATATACATAATAAGAGTCACAGAAGAGGAAAGAGATTGAGGAAGAAAAAACAAAAGACATTTGAAGGTATGATGGCTGAAAATTTTCCAATCTCATGAAAAATTTCAACCTGAAGATTCAAGAATCTCAGCAAACCTCAAGTAGAATAAACATAGCAATAACCACATGTAGGCACATCATAGCCAAACTGCTGAAATTAAGCCTTAATATCAGCTAGTGGGGATGGCAGGAGGATCACATTACACGTAAGAGAATAAAAATGATTGTTGATTTCTCCCCTAAGACACAATGCAAGCCAGAAGTCAATGGGATGACATTTCTAATGTGCTGGTGTGTGCATGGGTGTGTGTTGGGGGGAGAAGAGGACTGTCAACCTAGAATTCTATAACTATTAGAAATATCTTGCAAAACTGAAGGTGAAAAAGGAGATTTTTCAAAAACAAAAACTGAGAGATTTTGCTGCCAGGAGAGCTGCCCTACAATAAATATTAAAGTATTTCTTCAAGCTGAAGGGAAATAATATCAGTTGGAAATTCAAATCTACACCAAGAAATGAAGAACACCGGAAATGGTAAATATAAAAAACCTTTTCTTGGTGTTGTTTCTAAAAATCTCTTTAACGGTAAATTGACTGTTTAAAGCAAAAATAAAACAGTGTGTTGTGGGGTGTATAGTGTATGTTTAAGATATATAACAACAAAATAGCACAAAGTGAGAAGCCAGTAAGTAGATATATATGGTTTAAAATTTTATATTGGAATTGGTATAATAGACTGTGATAAAAATGTATGTGGTAATCTCTAGGACAACCATTAAAAGATAAAACAAAGAGATACAATTTAAAAAGCCAACAAGTGGGGAAAAATAGAATATCAAAACAATAAAAAACTTAATAAAAAAAAATCAGGGAATAAGATAAAAAGATACAAAAAGACAATCAGACAATTGGAAAACAAATAGCAAATAACCCCTGATAAGAGCTATTTCCTCAATCACCAAGTTATTTCTGATTCTATGAAATCACAGTTTCACTGTGGCTGCTTGAGACAAAAAGTTTGGGTATCACCTTTTATTTCAGCTACCTGGCTCCGTGATTCTTATGCTCCAGCTTCCTGAAGGAGGCAGTGGAAGATATTAAACTTTGTTGCTAACAGACTTATCATTAGGGTGTTGAAGTCCCTATCGTTAGGTATGCAAAATCCAAGGACGCCCAGCAGCTGGGCTGGAGAGAAAGACAATGAGCCAGGTGCAAATGTTCTCAATGAACATGGGAGAGTGACATGAAGGTTGATAGATGGCAGGACTGAGGAACAGGTCATGAATATTGTAGACCTGAGTAATCAGAGCCTCAAAGTGGGAGTTTGTTTATGGTAGAGACTTCCAGAGGGCACATTGGAAGAGGTTATGCGGAAAGGAAGCCGGGGGAGGAAGGGGAAATTTGGGCTCAGTGAAATCATATTGTGGGAGAGGATAGGTGAATGAAGGAGGCTTAATTCTCTGTTTGTTTCCTTTTGATTTTCCTTTTGCATCGATACTCGCGTTCTTTAGAAACCGTCTTTCTGCCCTGGCTGTGCTAAGGGGAACACACTACCTTCTTTTATTTTTGTTTGCAGCAGAGCAAGCACTGGACAATGATAGCTCCAAAGGGGCAGGCAACATCAATGGAACAGAATTGAGACCCACGTGTGGACTCTCCTTCTCTAGTTTGGGTGACATCCTTTCCACAGCTCCTCTCTGCCAAAACATTTGGAGCTCTCTGGGTTTTATGTATGGAGGCAAATTCTCTCTCTATAGATAATGTCTCAGATTTATTCCTTCACAACTGTTGTAATGTGAACTCCAGTGACTCAACCTCCACGTATTTTGTTATCTCCATCTATAAAAGATGGAATTGGAGATTTACAATGTACCCAGCTGGTGGGGAGTCTCATGAAATAAAGGCATTACAAAGACTTTTATGTCATTTGTGATAAAACAGAATTAAGACTCCATTTCTCCAGCTTTTAAAAACATTGTGTAATGAAGTCAACACACCATTTTACCATGACTAATAAAGTCTAATTTAAATACAAACTTTAGTAATTTATAAAATTGAGAGAACTGCCAAGAACTTACTAAGTTCTTTTTTTACATTAGTCAAAACATATGAACACTACTTTCTTGTTCTTTCATGACGTCTTGATAGTCATAAAAGCCAAGATATACCTACATCACAAATGTAAGTCTTATGACAGTTTCTAAAGGTGACTCTTTACTCCATAATCTTGGTAATATTTCTAAAGTGGCATTAAATATGACTAATCTCTCCTTTATCTGCTTTGTCACTCTGATTTCCTTGTTTTTCCAGTGGAATTTAGGAAGCTTCACTTTTTAAACCTGGCAATAGATGTTAAAGAAAAGTATTCATCAACTCCTAAATTTTTCTGAGGTAGCACTTCCTTTTCAGTCCTGGAGTGTAACATGGATTTTTGTGACTTCCTGAAGGTGGGGTGTCATGCAGGGTCTCCTGCAGGGTCTCTGCTCCCTCTCCCCACATAAGAACGCAGGATATGGCTAGGCCAAAAAGGAACACCCACGGAGTCATAGGTAGGGAAGTCATACCACTATGGTCTCACTGGAGGCTGGGTTTACACGACATGAGACCTGCTGTCCGCTTTGCTGCCGACCGACAGACTCTCCTCGACTCCTCTTCACTCTCCTTCACTCTCCTCCACTCTCCTCCCCTCTCCTCCACTCTCCTCGGCTTCCCTCTTAGCCGTGGCATTTATATCAGTGGCCAATGGCTGGCTCAACAGTTACAGCTGACGGCCAACCAGCCACAGCTGACGGCTATCTATTACCCAAGCCAGCACCTCTCCACATGAGGCCGAGAGCCTGGAAACTGCTCTCTGGGGCTCTGTCCCCACATGGGGTCAAAGGGGTCATAGCTTCTATTGTAGACTTGTTTCTGTAATGGGCTCTGGAGACATGTTGTTTCAGATTGCCTCGGACCAGGAGCCAATCAAACAGGCAAAGGGGAGTCCAGTCATGTGATTATTTCCCAAATCGAACGTATTAATATTTCTGTTTTACTTTTAAAAGGGGTCAATTCCAAACGCTTCTGAGCTCATGCGCAAAATTAAAACAAATACACACACACCGATGAAGAGCAGCAAAGTCTCTCACATGCAGATATAACATAACTCAATCAGACTCAGCTGTCTGCATGGCAAAGGCCCTAAAAGAAAGGCTTCACACAAAGCTTTTGAGGTTGAGAAACCCACAGCTATGTGGAATAATTTTCTCTTACTTTTTACCCCCCATAGTTCTAATTTTTAAGTGTAGGAGATTACCCATTGTCTGTAGCTCATTAATCATGGTAGCTTTTGATTATGAAAAGTGCAATCCAAAAGACAGTACTCTGAGGACTTGGCAGAGAAGTTCTATGCCCATCCCTTAAATGTGCCAAAACACCCTGCATTCTGCCAACTACGATTACACTTGGCATTAATTGAAGATGCTGAGAGCTATAAGCCTTCCTGAGTTTAGCCACCTGGAGCAGATTAAAATCTGGGTCCTGCCAGTGAAGAGGTCTGAGGGATTGGGAATACAAGGCTGTTTTAATCTTTTCCAAGTCAGGCTGTTTAGAAATATCCATACATCAAATGTTCACAGATCTCATACAATCTCCTTCTCAGGGGAGAATTCAATTACCAGTAACATAAAGTGGGATTAGCTTGTTGTGGTGAGCCATCTGGAGAGAGGAGGTCCACCATCTCCCGGAAATACGTATGTTCAGAGATTTGCCACCACAACTTTGAAGAAGTTACTGAAGGTGTTCAAAGGCACATATGATGTTTCCTCTGAAAGCTCTGTTAAGTTGACCCAATGAAGTTAAAATGCAACTAGAGGAAAATCTAGACCACCCTTGGTGCTGAAATATTCCTCTACCACAGAAAGGTAATATTTGGGTTTCAAGGACCGGCTTGAGTACTTGTAAAGATATAACAAAAAGCCAGTGGAAACTGTCTTGAAACTGTATTGTATAGATAAACAGAAAGGCTCATGAAAAGTGTATGGAGGAAGGGACTAACAGGGAAATTACGATGAATGAGAATTCAGTTCTCTGGATCATTCTAGAATGTAAAATAAGGGTCGACTCCCAGGAAGTACATAGAAACAAGTTTGAATCCGTCCTCTACTCAGAAAGTAGAGGATTCAGGAACACAGAAGGCAGAAAAAAGTTTTCCCATTTTAATGAAAAAAAAAAAACAAATTAGTATATTCTAGGGATAGAGACAAGATGCCCCAAGAGATCAAAAGCTAACCGAAAGTTCCCTGGGCCAACCCAGAATATCTGAAATGAAGCTAGTCTGTCAGTACTCTGGAGGGGGAACTGAACCTCAATGAAAAAAGTATGTACCAGCCTGATACGGGGACAGAACCAGATGGATCAGGAAAATAACAGATTATTTTTAATTGCTTTTATGAAACATTTACTATCTTCACAATTAACTTTAGTTAGGCCAATGGAACAGAATAAACTTTTAAATAAATAGTTTAATAAATGGACACTTAATAAATGGTTCTGACAATTAACTCTCCATGTAGAAAAAGACAAAATTAGATCCTTACCTCACACTATACACAAAAATTAATTTCAGGTGAACTAAAAACTGAAATGTGAAAAGCAAAACTAAGTTTTAGAAGATAACATAAAAAATACATTATTACATAAGATCCATTTAAATAAAAAAAATAGATTTTAAAAATCCATACAGGTAAAATTTTAAAACAAAATATTGAGAAACAAAAGTAAGGTGCAAAGGTTACATACATTTTGATGACAATAGTATTTACTATTTACTATTTGTAGAAATTATACACATACACATACATATGGGAATAAACACAATCAAAGGGCATAAACAAACTATAAAGGTAAAGGTGGATCAATTTGATTACTTAAAAATTAAAACTTCTATACAAAAGATATCATGAGTAAAGTAAAAACCCAATTCACATAATGGGAAAAAATAATTGAAACCCATAAAATCAGAAAATAATTGGTATGCATAATAATAACAAAGAATTCCAATAAGGCTGTAACAAAAGAGAAACAATAAAACAAAAAACAAAAAACGAAGAGATGGGAATATATGCAATTCACAGAAAAACTTTAGAGGCTAGAAAATGTCTGAAAAGATTCTCAGCCTCATTAACAATCAGGGAAATGAAACTTAAAAATTAATAAAACCCCATTTTGTACCCACCATACTGGCAAAAATTAGTAAATCTCATAACATTAAATATTGGTGAAGATGTGGGGAAACAGTCATATACATTGTTGGTACCACTCCTTAAAAGAGCAATAGGGCAAGTCCTAGGAAAGGTAAAGATGCATTCTTGATCCAGTGGTCCACTTCTAGATGTCTACTCTAGAGAAATCTCGCATGACAAGGAGATTGCACAAAATTGTTCATCTATAGCATGATGGCATGGTTTTTAATAGCTAAAGAATGGAAACATCCTGCTGTCACTCAATGTGAAATATAGACGATCTATTATAGAATTGTACACTTGAAACCAATGTAATTTTACTAACAATTGTCACCCAATAAATTTAACTAAAAAAAAAAAGAAAGAAAACATCTTGCTGTCTCTGAGTAATAGTTATCCTCTGGTTATTGACACAATAACCAGAGGCCTATGGTTCAGAGGCCTATTGATACAGCGGCCTATACAACAGTTAAAAAAAATGAACTAGATTATCTATCTATCTATCTATCTGTCTATCTAATCTCAATAAATCTTTTAAAATAAAATACTGAACGATAAAATCAAGTTGTAAAAGCATACCAACACTATGACAACTCTTAAGTTAGATTTTATAAAACACTAAAGAATAGTCAGTCATCTGTATCCACAGTGGTTCCCAAAAACAGGTGATTTTGCTCCAGGGGATATTTGGCAATGTCACAATTGAGGCACCCAGTGGGTAGAGGCCAGAAATGCTGCTAAACATCCTACAATGCACAGGACAATTTCCCTTCCTCCATCCAACACACATCAAAGAATTATTTGGCCCCAAATGTCTAAAGTACTGAGGTTGAGAAACCTTGTTCTAGATCCATCCTATCCAAATCACATAACTGAGAATGGGGGTGGGGGCTATTCTTCAAAGAAAAAAAAAATCATGAGTGTAGTTCAAGAAGAGGGAGTAATTAAAATATATCAACTACCGTACATGTGAAAAAGATTGAAAGAATATACACCAAAATATTATCAGTAAAGATTTCTGAGATAGTGATCAAGAATATTTTTGCATGCTTCGATTTTCTATTTTATCTATAAGGAATGTGAAGTATTTATGAAATTAAAAAGAAAATTATTTGAAAAGTACGAAAAATTATCTTTTGAGCAAAAAAATATTTTCTTTGGAAAAGATTGGTTTCATAGAGCATACTTTCACATGTTCACATTCTTAGGTATCAAATATTTTGTGTTCTTTTTCCCCTTGACATTATTTCACATAGATCATTCCATAAGTCCAGATCATCTTCATAATTAATGTTTTAATGGCTATATAATGTTTCATCGTATTATTATGTCAAGATTTACTTAAGCATTTCCTGGTTGTTAATGATTTTGGATTCTTCCACCATTATGAAAAGCATAGCTTTAAACATCTTTACAAAAATAGGGTATTTCCCCTTATTGAATTCTTTCCTTAGGATTTGCTCCACAAAACAGACTTGTCAAACCAAAGGACATAATTAATACTGTGATAGTTGATACGCGTTGTCACGTTTGTTTCCAGAAAAATTATGCCACTATTTTTACAAGCAATGCATGACAAAGCACTATTAACTTTAGTTTTTAAAATATCTATTATTAATAATTTAATATTTATGAGGTAGTATATTGGGCTATTTTAATTTACAACTCTTTAATTATTAGGGAAGATAAACATTTTCCCAAGTGTGTGTTCACTATTTATATTCTCCCTTATGCAAACCATCTGCTGATATCCTTTAACCATCTGTCCAGTCAGACCTAAGTATTGCTCATATAGATAATATTAATTTCTATTATATTCATAATAAATATTTATAGGTTATTATAATGCTCCCCTGTCGTTTTCCTTTTGATTTTTCCAATTTGGGACTCTGATGTTTCATTTTTTTATGTCAACTTGACTGGGTCACGGAATGCCCAGGTAACTGGTTAAACATAATTTCTAGGTGTGTCTGTGAGGATGTCTCTGACAGAGATTAGCATTTGAAGTGGTGAACTGAATAAAGCAGGTGGCCCTCCCCAATTTGGGTGGGCATGATCCAGTCCATTGAGGGCTTGAATAGAAAAAAATGGCAGAGGAAGGTTGAATCGCTTTCTGACAGTTTGAGCTGGAACATCGGTCTTTTCCTGCTCTCAGCACACCTGTTTCCCAGGCCTTCGGACCCAGACTGGAAGGCTCTACAGCTCTCAGACCTTCGAACTACACCACTGGCTTTCCTGGGTATCCACTTCTCAGCCTCCATAATCATGGGAGCCGATATTTTATAATAATCTCTCTGTAATATGATATCTATATAGATATGTCTTCTATAGGTTCTGTGTCTCTGGAGAACCCTAATAACAGGGACTAATCCTTTTTTGTTCTTTATTTTGTGGTATGTATGTATGTATGTATGTATGTATGTATATGTTATGTATTTCAATTTCCATGTATCTGAACTGGAATCTTGTCATCAGTTCATTGGTAATTCCTTTTATTTCCATTGCCTGAAATCCTTCTTCTTCCAAAATAGATAAGTGTAGCAGTGTTTTATTTCATCTGTATATACATGTATACATGTATACCATGTTTCCCCGAAATTAAGACCTAGCCAGCCCATCAGCTCTAACGCGTTTTTTGGAACAAAAACTAATATAAGACCTGGTCTTATTTTAATATAATATAAGACCGAGTAAAATATAATATAGTATAATATAATATCATATAATGTAATGTAATATAATACCGGGTCTTACATTAATTACTGCTTCAAAAGATGCACTAGAGCTGATGGTCCAGCAAGGTTTTATTTTCAGGGAAACATGGTATGATGCTACATTTAACTGAAAAAAATAATCCTTTTGGTTGAAGTGAGTTATCAATCTAAGCCTTAGACTCTAAGGTTTATTTTCCCCATATTGATAGTCACTTTCCCCCAAACATATATTGAATCATTTTATATCCCTTTGTGTGTAATAGGTGAAATACATATTAATTTAGGGACTCTATTTTATCTCCTTGGCCTAATTTTGGTTAGACCATTTTGATAACTACTGTTCCTTAATAAGACACTTCAATATCTGGTGAGGCCACTTATCCAATATTACCTTCATTACAAAAATATGTACTTTTTTTCCACATTTATTCTAGTTGTTATTTTGTCATTTTCTATAAAGTAACCCATTGGGATTATAAATGATATTGCTTAAATCTACTCATTAACTTGAACATTATTTTAATTTTCACCATTTCAACTTTCTGGTCAGCAGGAGAGTGTATCTTTCTGTTCTTTACCAAAAGTTATATGATGACAGACTTAAGAGACTTTAGACGTCATTCAAGTTCTAGTTCTAAGTCACCCTCTCCTGCACCCAGGCCATTTTATAGATGATCAAGGCCCAGAGACATACGATCAAACCAAGGCCCCAAAACCTGTATGTGGTTAGGGGAATAGCTAAAAACAAAACCCAGGGCCTATCTCAGTTCTATACTTTTTCTGTAACACCACTTATTCAAATCTTCATTCACTGTGTTTAACACTTTAAAACTCTTTTACAGGTATGAGCTAGGTATTTCCCAGTTAGTTCATTTCTAGGAATTTTCTAGATTACAGTAGAAAAAAATGAGCATTGATGTTGAACTTTGGGCATCTGTTTTCTTCAGTGGTCAGAAAATGTGCAAAACTTATTCCATTACATCATACTTTCCTGAATATTTTTTTTTTTGTAGAGAAAAACAAATTTGCTTTTGAACTGATCTTGCATTTTCTGAATC